>NC_041357.1:4140000-4440000 GCF_900634415.1 Cottoperca gobio
GAGCTGCACAGGTTGCTTCTGGAATCTTCTTCCACTCCTCCACGACGACATCACGGAGCGCACGGATGTTGGACACCTTGCACTCCTCCACCTTCCTCTTGAGGATGCCCCACATGTGCTCAATTGGGTTTAGGTCTGGAGACATACTTGGCCAGTCCATCACCTTAACCTTCAGCTTCTTCAGCAAGGCCGTTGTCATCTTGGAGGTGTGTTTAGGGTCATTATCATGTTGGAAAACTGCCCTACGGCCCAGTTTCCGAAGAGAGGGGATCATGCTCTGCTGCAGGATGTCACAGTATATATTGGAATTCATGTGTCCCTCAATGAAATGCAGCTCCCCAGTGCCGGCAGCACTCATGCAGCCCCAGACCATGATGCTGCCACCACCATGCTTGACTGTAGGCAAAACACATTTGTCTTGGTACTCCTCACCAGGGTGCCGCCACACACGCCGGACACCATCTGACCCAAACAGGTTTATTTTGGTCTCATCAGACCACAGGACATGGTTCCAGTAACTCATGTTCTTGGATTCATTGTCTTCAGCAAACTGTTTGTGGGCTTTCTTATGCATCGGTTTCAGAAGGGGCTTCTGTCTGGGGCGACGGCCATACAAACCGATTTGATGCAGTGTGCGGCGTATGGTCTGGGCACTGACAGGCTGACATCCCACTTCTGCAACCTCTGCAGCAATGCTGGAAGCACTCGCACGTCTATTTTTGGAAACCAACCTCTGGATATGACGCTGAGCACGTGGACTCAACTTCTTTGGTCGACCCTGGCGAGGCCTGTTCCGAGTGGAACCTGTCCTGGAAAACCGCTGTATGATCTTAGCCACTGTGCTGCAACTCATTTTCATGGTGTTGGCAATCTTCTTATAGCCAAGGCCATCTTTGTGAAGCGCAATAATCCTTTTTTTCAGCCGCTCAGAGAGTTCCTTGCCATGAGGTGCCATGTTGTCCAGCATTCAGAGAGAATTGTGCCCAAAACACCAAATTTAACAGCCCTGCTTATCATTTACACCTGAATCCTTGTAACACTAACGAGTCACATGACACCAGGGCGGGAAAACAACATCATTGGGCACAATTAGGACATGTTCACTATGGGGTGTACTCACTTTTGTTGCCAGCTGTTTAGACATTAACAGCTGTGTACTGAGTAATTTTCAAAGGACAATAAATCTATACTGTTATTCAAGCAGCACACTGACTACTTTAAGTTATATCAAAGTTTCAGTAGGATAATGTTATCCCCTGAAAGGATATAACAGAATATTTGCAAAAATCTAAAGGGTGTACTCACTTTTGAGATATACTGTAGATAGATAGATTGATCGACAGATCGATCGATCGATAGATAGACAGATAGGAGACTAAAACAACAAAAAGAGACAGAACAAAACGAAGCAGAAAATAAATGTGAAAAAACAAAAATAGGTTAATTATTATGAATAATTATGCAAACCATTTGGAAGAAAAATTAAAAAAAACACTTTAATACAAATAAACATATCATAACAACAACGATAATAAAAACTATAAGAATACTATTTTGATAAATGATTAACAGATGAATTATTGTGTATCAGTTACGGTGGAGGGACCTTTGGCAAGTTGCTGCCGCGCCTCCACCGTGTTCTGTTTGTTTGTTCTGTTTGTTTTGTTTGTTTTGTCTTTGTTGTAACTTGTGTTGTCTGCTGCTGAAGCATCTCTACATGCTGCTCGTTTGTTTTGTACAAACATCAGAGTGAATTACGGCAGTCGTTGTCATTTCGATGCCGACACCTGGTAGCCTGGAGCTAACCTGTGCGGGACTGACAGGTGTCCTCTGTGCTCTCTGCGGCTGGATACTCCGATCTGGCGTGCCTTGATACACACGCCTGACCGAGGCTGTCTTGCTGACTATCCTGCCTGTTCTCTGTGGCTCAACGTTGTTCCTGTGGTGTATCGCTAACATGGAGGCTGCCCCGTCACTGTGTTCCTGCCCACCTTCTAACCGGCTGACTTGCTGATGGGCCCGGGTCTCCCCGCCTGGGTGTAGCCTGCAGTCTGTGGCTACAGCTAACACACTCGACCCCTCTGCCCGACTGGTTTCGTAGACTCCTCGACATTACCTGGACTATGAAACTGCTGGATCATACTGTTTCTGACCCTCTACACCACCATGGGGATCATTAAACTTTTCATATGGATTGCGCTTTGTTGTGTGTCTACACTATATGTCTGGTTTTGTTTGTCTGCTCTCCCTCTCATTGTTTTTGCTGTTTTTATCGTCTGTATTTTGTAAGGTGTCCTTGGGTGTCTTGAAAGGCGCCTCCAAATAAAATGTATTATTATTATTATTATTATTATTATTATTATTATTATTATTATTGTTATTATTCAGTATTCTTTTGACTGACTATTAAGTCATATATAGATAAATCAATGTAATGTATTTGGTTCGTGGTTGATTCCTCATTTCTGCTTCATCATTGGCTATGAGTAAACATGTTTGGTTCCATATTCTCAGATTTTCATATTTGCAATACTCTGAATGACTATGTATGTGCACACACTGAACATTGTGTGTTTCAACAACCTATATAACATCTGATTACCATGATTATGTGTTAATGTTGCCTGTAAGATGCCTTAAAATGCCCAACACATAAATTCTTTATAATACTGACCTACCTAATAATATTGTCCTCTGAAAACATCCCTACACATCATCTTGTGTCTTTTTTATGAGAGGCCTGAGTGTTTGCTATTGTTCCCTGACCTGCTGTGGATCCTCTTGACCCAGACTTGCTCCCACTTAACGGGTCAGAGGTTAGACCAGCTTCTATCAGCAATGCCCTTTCTCTCTCTTTAAGTAATACATGTAATACCACCGGGTCAATGAAGTCTTCTTACGTGGCAAACAAGATTATTAGTATGATGGCAGCAGCACGCTGTAGAAGATGTTTTTTTTCATATTTAAACAAGTGAAAATTACTTAGGTTTCAGGGTGATATCCGTTTTGTACCCTCTTCAAACCCTACAATTACTTTTCAGGATGATATCTTGACAGCATACATAAGCACAAACTTCAACTAACATAATGCACATTTCATATCAATCCAAGTCATTTAAACTTGTTTCTCTGCAGCTGCAGAACAAGCTCTGTGTGTGTGTGTGTGTGTGTGTGTGTGTGTGTGTGTGTGTGTGTGTGTGTGTGTGTGTGTGTGTGTGTGTGTGTGTGTGTGTGTGTGTGTAAAGCACGCACTGTTTCAATTAAAGGTGTTTGATCCAGCAACATGGCAGGACAGGCCTACACGCAGGTTGGCTGGAGGGAGGCAGCCTTGCTTGTTTGCCCCCCTGCTGTGCATCTCAGTGGGGGACTGATGTGTAATCCAGTGACAGGCTTGTGGGCCCACACAAGATATCTCACCTATAATAGCAGCTTGTTCCCTGAGGCCGGACCCCTGCTGGAGGTGTGAGAGGGCCAGCAGCCAGGCAGGCATGGACTCCGGATGCCATCTTCTCTCTAGGCGTAAACTCTTCAAATTTAAAACTATTTTTCCTGTGTATTCTGAGGAATACACAGTATAATACATTTAAAAATCACTTGTTACACAGCAGTAAATGCAGTTGTCTTTAGGAAAGCAGTTAGAATAAACTGTGATACAGAATCTGCATTTTAAATATTCCAAAGCTCGTTGACGCCACACATTCTGATGTTTTAAGTTAGCACAGATACTCCATCACTGCTTTTCATCTTTGATCTTCAGCAATATTTGTATCTCATAAGTTCTGAAAAAAACAATGTTACATTGTAAAGCATTATTGAAATCTAATATTTTAGATTTAACAGTTTTATCAATCCTCATTTGTTGTCATTAAAAAAGATATTCTCTGTTGGGTCTTTTTTGTTGCACTTTCATTTGGAACTCCTGGCTGGGTCTTCAGTGTGTCTCCACTGCGTGGCCTAATTAAACTGCTTAATCAGTTAACGACTCCAGCGAACACAGTTAAAGGGGAATTAAGCGCAAAGAGATTGAGGACAGGAGAGGTGGAAATGCTGAGGAGACGCTTCACCCGTCTCCAGTGTAAAATAAAACCGGGGATGGAGCTGAGCAGAGGAGGCCATTAAAAAGTGAGCAGAGGGTGCCGAACTGTTTGCTGCCGTTCTGCTGAGGACGAGCGAGCCAATCGAGATGCTTGTTTAAATGGGAAACGGGACGTCTTTGCAAAGAGGCGCATTATAAGCACTTTGCTCTGTTAAGCAGAGGGGAGACCAGGGAAAACAGAGGGGGGAAAACAACAGAAGTGAAATGCATCTTAGAGGAGCTGTACTCCTTCACTGCATCTTTATAGTTCTCAGGTGATTTCAGATCAGTTGCACTTAATAGACTTCACTGGTGGATTTATTATGGTGCCATTTTGGCATAAAAATACATACAAAGCAGCCGTAATGTGTCACAATATTTGTTACTGGCTTTCCTTTGGATTTTACATATTTCTATAGATGCTGTCAACAAAAAGAACTGGGAGACATAAGAAGCAACATTTCCTTTTGTATCCTACTCACTCATACTGTCCTCTCTAGGCTTCACCTCCCGTTCTTATTTTTCTCTTCTCTAATTTCTCTAAAACTTCTTGTGCCCTCTCCTTCCTCATGTTTTCTCTGCTTTCCCCCTCCTACCTACTTCTCCTTTTTACTTCTCCTTATTATTATACAGACTTGGGGACTGGGACCTTGCAGACTTTGGTCTTATGCACAGTGTGGGGACTTCAAACCGCAATCTTTGCCATGACCAATGCCAAGAACCATGTAAACAATTTGTTCAAACATTCTGAAGAGAATTCACATCAATTTGTGTGCAATATATTGCCTCATTAAATGCATTTATGGATAAAAAAAAGAAAAAAGATTGTGGTATAGATCTGAACCTTGTCACAGTTTACTTTGCTCAACTCCATCTTCAGACGATGTGGTTCAAAGGTAGCAAGTGGAGCTTATATCCAAACATAAATATGTCTAACATATTGATAGTTTGCTAAACATTATCTTTTTTAACTTCTTTCACTTCCATATGGCCATGTATTATAAGTAATATTCTGCATCCCCGGCTAAACTTGCTTCCTCTGGTCCTTGCTCCTCCGTCCTCTAGCTGCCATCATGGAGGATATTCTAATCCCTAGACAGTCTGGTCTCCTGACAAATCACAGATACATTGCTAATCAGTCCGCCGAAGTGCGTGTGGAGGAAGATGGGAGGGTCAAAAACACGTCTTTCACCCAGGAAGCCACATGACGTAACAAAAGTGCAGATTTTAAGCCATACAAAGATTGTTTTGGAAACCTAACCAAGTTGTTGTGTTGCACTATTGTTTTGTTTTCTGCGTGTAAAGCATAATGTGAGAGAAAATAAGTTTCACTTGAAACCTATTTGAGAATGCAGTTTAGTGGAAGATGGGGTTGCTCTTAAATGTGTCTCAAAAGAGAGGAGGGGAGAGGAGGGGAGAGGAGGGGAGAGGAGGTTTTCTAGAGGAGCTTGCATCGAACAAACACAGGCATCAATAAGAATGTGTTCTGTGATGGTCAGTTGATCTGATGGCAGCCAGCATGACCGTCATAGCCTATTCAAATGATTACATGATTATAATAATGTGGCTTAGGGAAACAGGAATAACAGCACTAACAGCGACTTTGCCGTTCATGTTTGTGTATAATAAAAAAAATATTAGATGTGTGTTTAATCTGAATCATGAATCATGAAAACATTCTTGCTCTTCTTTCTTCTTTGTCAACCAAAATACTTTTTTTCTTCTTTTTACGTTCCAAGTGCATCTTGGCTCATTCAGGAAAATCACGATCCAAGTATCTGTGCTACATAGTTATTATGGCTCCTATAATAACAGCCTGAAAGGTATCAGAGCAACTGTAATACAGCATGTCACAGACAAATTATAGCTTTTATTAGGAACATTTGTTCATTGCTCATTTCAATCCTGTTCTTTCAGTAATAAACCTAAAGTATAAACTCGAGAAGAGTCAGTCATGTTCCGTAATGGTATTGGAGCAATGGCTATTAGGCATTAGGTTTTTCAAACTTTTAAATTGTTACTTAATTTTTACTACATACTCACTACCAGATCCGCTAAATTGCTGATGATGTGATGTCACTCAGCATCGGTTAGGGCCGAGCCAAGTTAAAAAAAGTAAAACATTTGCGGGTGTGGCATTAGAAAGACATGTGCTTACCCGCTCCCTATTTGATAGCAGCGGCTCGAGGCTACATTAGCTGCTACAAGCAAAACACCCGAGTCCGACCAAACTGTCGGTAAACAAGTTGCATTGTTGTAGTACACTTGATACCTCTTGTTGATTTAATGAATTGTGGAATTGTAAAGCCTCAGGCATTCTGGGTTTTACTCGCCTGAAGATTCCCCAAGTCTGCAGGTGCTGCTAAGTCCGGATATTTGAATTCAGCAACTAATTTCTACTCTTCTGCATTTCCTTCCTCCGTCCCCTCATCTTCCACATCCTTTTCTATCCTTGACTCTTCTCTATTATTTTCTCTTCTTTGCACCACACCCACATTTCCATTGCTCTCTTCTCGCCCCTGCTCCACATGCCTCCACTTTCCTCCTCCTCTACCCTGCTCCACATGCCTCTGTGACTTCCGGGATGAAGCCCAAAATGATTCAGGTTCATTATGCAGGAAACTGTATGGGGGAGAAAACTGGGCAGTAGAGAAAGGGAAGAAAAGAGAGTGAGAGGGAGCGATAAAAAGGGAAGGGATGGAGAGGGAGAGAGCTTAACAGCATCTGTTGGCCTCTAAGGTAAACACACACATTCTGCAGAGTAACATTACATACTGTAAAAATAATTGTTGCCACATTTTACGCCGGCCAAATTGGGTTTTTATATTTCTGCTGATTAACAGAACTTCATCACACACATTGAGCATTTTTTAATATATCTGTCTAACTGTGTGCATGAGTGTGTAGGTGTGAGCTTGCACGTGTCCACTCATGCATGTATGTGTGTGTGCGTGTGTTGTTTGTGTGTGTTTGTGTGTCTGTGCGTGTACACCTGTGTGTGTGCGTGTCAAGTGTTTGCAGACGCTGAAGGGGACTGAGTGTTTTCTGACGCCTGTCTAGCTACGCCTGTCTCACTGGGCCATGGAAGTGTCATCTGCCCAGGCCTCAACGCTCACACGCACACGCACACACACACATGTACACAATCCAACATTCTCTCTCTCACATCAGTGAGGAACAGAGACAGCCCAGAGCTTCCTGTCATTTCATCACACTGTGCAGGTCCGGCCATGCTGTGTATGTGTGCATGTGTGTGTGTGTGTGTGTGTGTGTGTGTGTGTGTGTGTGTGTGTGAGAGAGAGAAAGAGAATAAAGGAGGGAGAACATAAAATTGCCACTAAACAGCAAGTCTACTGTCACTGTGGACTTGAAACTTCAGGTATCACCAAATAGATTTAGAGAAACTTCTCCTTTTTGAAATCCGTTAAACATCACAGTGGTGCCAGAAACTGTTGCAAACACAGAGATCAGTAGCCGCGCCCCTTAACTCACATGCTGTCTATGAATTTATCTTCATAACAATTAGGCTTTGTTACAGTGCTTGGAAAATTACTGCATTGCGTAATTTCCGGCTAAAAACCTTTTTGTGCCACTACCATTTCTACTCATTACTACCAGACCCAGTGTATTCTAATGGAAAACCCAATTAGCTTGTACGCAGGAAGAATGCTAATGGGAATCACAAAATTCTTGAGTGCTTAACGGCGTGCATTTATGTGGTGGTTGGCTGCACAATTCATTTGGCAACCATCAAGGAGTAATTTGAGAATAGGTAAGAAAGACTGCAGGCTGATTAGAGAAAATGTACCAGTTTAATGTTCCTGAATTCCTGTGATTGTGGAAACCCTTCACTCTCATGGATTTATTTGGAGCTTTTGTAAAGCCTCTGTATTTGACGAAATAGAGATGAAACAATACAACAAAACTATGGTGATAGATTTGGCGACGGAAGCATGTAAGGTTAAATAAATATTATATATTGAGTTGGCCAAATTCTGTTGAGGGCAGCATTGTGTGAACAAGAAGGCAGCCGGATACATTATAACTGAAATATAAATGGAAAATCATGTTGAAACATTCACCCATTTTGAATGGTATCAGCCTGTTAAAGAGGCATTGTCAATGGTTATCGCTGCATCCACAATCTTTTTAAAAAGTGCAAGTGAAACTTTAAAACAACATGTAACACGTTGTACAACAAGTCAAATGTAACATTTTGAACACAAACAAAACAACTTTTTCGGGTTTAGGCAACAAAACTACTTATGAACATTGTGTGACCACAAAGACAACAAGGTGTTTTTGGTGGACGCAAGCCCTGGTCTCCAGTGTGAAAGTCCTTTGTTTTGTACCCCATCTATTGCCATAGACCTCCACCCTGTATGGAGTTTCCCGCGCTGCTGTCTGGGCTGGATGAGGTCCGTGCGACGGGGGGGAGGGTCGGTGTGTGTGGCACGGATTCTATTTAGTTCCCTCCTCTCCTTTCCTCCGCTCTGTCTCTGACTGTAGGTGTGTGCGCACGTGTGTGTGTGTGTGTGTGTTGGGAGCGAAGCCCCGCCCTTCGCAAAACAGAGCGGATGAGAGAATGCGCAAAGCAACGCAGTAAACACTGAAACATGCACATCAATTAGATAAATAACATAAGCATAGTTTATTTAATAAAAGAGCACCTGTTCAATGTGAAAATTGAGTTGTGAATATAAAAAAAACACCTTGAATTGAAACAATGGTAGGGGAAACACTGATATACATATATTAACTCAGAAATGATGAACTCTTCTAAAAGCCTGTCTTATGAAGAAGAAGTATCAAGTCAATAATAGTAAAACAACACATTTAATTGCATTCAAGACATTGTTATACCCCAAGCGCTACGTACAAAAACCAGCCTGACACTTTAACGTCGCCCTCTCCCTCCCCTCATTATCCTCGCCAGCTGGGTGGCCAGCAAGCATCAGAAGTGACCTGCTTCCCGCCTGCACTGGTTGCCACGGTATCGACTGACAGATATTTGTATTTACAACAATAAAGGGAAATGGAGGATGGGGGAAGAGGGTAACATGGCATGAGAAGACAATGGCGTTTGTTTCCCATCATCTTCCCTTGTCTAGTCAACTTTAGCCCGGGGAGAGGTTAAGGTAGAGAGGAGAGAGAATGTGTTGATGCATGCCAATAAATCTGATTTTTAATTATCGGACATATGACAAGAAGCATGTGACGGCCCTCCCCTCGTCTCTTCCTCTCTCCTTGCCTCATCTGTCGCTCAGTTTGTTCTTTCTCAATATTCTTCCATCAATTATTTGTGTGACTCTCCCATCCCGTTAACCCTGTAAGCTGTCCCTCCTACTCTTTCCTTTCCTTTCCTATTCTCTTTCCTTTCTCTTCCTAGCTCTTTTTTTTGTTTTCTGTCTTGTCGTTTCCCTTCCTCTCCCTTGCGCCCCCCTCTACTGTCTCCCCCACCATACGTACATCCAGAAGCTTTCTGTCAGCTATACTGGAAGTGAACAGAGCGTTACCCTACAAGGCTGACGCCAGCTACCTTGCATTGTGCTAATAACAGTGGAGCAACTAGGAATGCATACATGTCATGTACCAGGCTGGTGTGCTGTCAGCTCACAGCCCTAGCAGTAGACAGACAAGAGCAAGAGAACAAGACGCTGCTAATTCTCCTTCACTGTCAGACACATTCGAAGACAAGTGGACAGACAAGGATGTTTTTGGCAAACGAGGCAGATGATATTTGTTTCAGATGAGAGGAGGCGTAAGCATGGTCAGTGAGGTGCTTTAAAGTCATAACCTGCAACGTTTATATCTATGGATAACTTGGAATAAATAGAAACTAATTAGGTACTTAGCATGAGCATGTCGCGCCAGAAAAGGAGAGATAAAGAAAGGAACACCACCAAACTGAAACTTAGACATCACAAGTCTCCTGTAATATAAATCAAGTCACAAGACGTTCTTTACAAATCTGGTCTTTCGAGACAATTCTAAGTCAAGTCTCAAGTCATTTAAGACGAGTCCTTGTCAATTTGTGAATCTTTTCAAGTCCAAGATGAAGTCCAAGTTAAGTTATTCTCAAGTGATTCTATATAAGTAAAAGTCAAATTGGAAGTCATTCAAGACTAATCCAAATCAAGTCTCTGCTCATTCGAGACAAGTTCAAGTCAACTCTCAAGTTGTCATAAGCAAAGTCAACAGCAATCTCTCAAATATGTGCCATCAGGGGTCACCACAGCAGATCATCTGTTTCCATCTCTTCCTGTACTCTGCATCTTCCTCTGTTGCGCCAACCACCTGCATGTCCTCCCTCACCCCATCTATACACCTCCTCTTTGGTCCGCCTCTGTATCCCCTTTGTCATCCTGTTTGAACACTTCCAGTAATCACATGCTACATGCATTATAAAGGGTGTTTTCAGTTGAAGTACAGTATCAGCAGTAATAACATGCAGCCACTGTTTCCTGCTCTCTTCTACTCATCATAGCTTGTATAAACACCATGTGTAGAGGTGTTTTCCCTCTCTCTCTAAACTCTCTGTCGGCTTAATTTACACGCCGTAGATCAGCCGTAGGAGGTTTGCAACCACCTCCCTTTTGTCTGTCTGTCTGTCTGTCTGTCTCAAGGAAGAGGAAAGATCAGTGGGCCTGCTGATTTATGAGTACTTAGCGCTGTAATTCTCCACTATACTAGGCTGGGTTGGATTAGTGTGTGAGTGTGTGTGTGGGGATAGTGGGATATCAGAGGGTGGAGCGACATGTGTTGTGTGGTAGGGACTTGTATTTGCAAGTCATGGCTGGGTAAACTCACATGCAAACACAGAAAACGTGTTGGTGTTGATATAATTGTACTTGTTTCTATGCTTTAAGATGTTTGGATATTAACATGTGCACTTTTGCTTAGCTTTTTTCTTTTTTCGAAAATGATTGTTTTTGCGATAATTCAGAATATTTCGTGACATCTTTTGATTTCTATGTACAATAATAAATTGTGCAATAGTTCTGCAAAAAAATCCCCATAAAATTTAATCAACCTCAAGAAAAAAAAAATGTAGTTTGCAAGATAGTGTGCCTAATTTAAAATGTTGGTATACATTTGTATTGACATTTCTTTGTAGTGTGGAGGCAATAATGAAATGAATGATCTCCAAAACCAACGCTTGGTACATAAGAGAATCAATTCCACTGTTAGCGATTTCTAAGAAAGAGAAGTGTGTTTTGATCTGCACTTCTCAGTTAAAACACTTTCTTCAGCTTCAAAGCTCTCAAGACACAGAAACAGAAAGCCAGTGGATACGGTGTCATCTAAATGTTATCTATGAAACAAATGAGTGAGTGGATCACTGAGAGATAAACGTGATGCCAAGCTGCATCTGCCCAAATGTACCGTATGCACTAAGAATCTACAACCTTGAATCAGGTCTGTAATGTGCTGCCTGCCATCACTAAATGTGACGGCATACGTGAGAAAGGGCTAATTTTGCACAATTAACTAGTGAACCCTTTTTGGTTCAGCGGAGTTACGGCCTGATTAATCAGCCATGATTAGCATTCAGCAAGGCCTCATGGAACGGCGGCCCTGATGTAGGTCTCTTATTTATTTATATACCTCCACCCTCCCCCTTTTCTTATGCATTAAGCTGCCAGTCTCGTCAGGCTGACAGGGTCAACGCCACCGTTCATTATGGGACCTGGGGAAGAGACGGGCCTGACGGAGGGCTCAAAGCTCGTACGAAGCCTCACTGTTTATGCTCAGCCTCCTTGTACTGTGTCTGCATACATGTACAGAAAATGGTAATGCATAGAAGCTGTCACTAAACTAAGCTAAAATGAAATGTAACAATAATACAGCAGAAAGGTTTTTGTATAATACAAATACTTGAAATGACCTATGTTTACCCTTTCCTGAAAAGTGACCTCTTCTGGCCTTGAGAGTAATTACTGTCCTTTCTAAGAAGTATTCAGGAAATATCTTGACATTGTTAAACCACTAAATTTAAGTCTGAGGGCTATAAGGTCAACAAAGCCTGTTACTTTGAGACGGGAGCCCACAGTTCACACCCCAGCTTTTACCAGTAGTTATTTTAGTCTAAAACAGTTCCAAGCCAAAGAGCTTTAGATGGGCAAATTGTGTTAACTTTAGACAGATCCAGGCTCGTTGTTTCCCACTGTTTCCAGTATTTGTTCTAAGCTAAGATAACCAGGCCACTCACAATAGCTCCATAGCATACAGTCATGTCAGTGGCACTCTCATTTAACTCTCGCCAAGGAAGCTAATAAGCATATTTAGCCAAAATGTCAAACTATTCCTTTTACAATACCCACAAACTTACATAAGCTTAACCAAGCAGTTTGTGTTACCTGCTTAACCCAATGCTCACGTAGTTGGTCACATGGATAAACAACCTATTTTTTGACCTGGTACAAATAGAAGATAATGATTCAATGTGACATCATGCCCAGAAATAATTAACAGCTGCAAATAAATCATCAGTTATCATTCAAGCAGAAAGCCACTGTCACACTGTAGCAGAGTCTGAGGTACAGTTCCATTTTCTCTGGCAACTTAATTGGCCTCAATTTACCATGTTCATAGCGAGTCTCTAACTTCTGTATGGCTTTGGTTGGAAGGTAGTGTACTTTGGGTTTATCGAGGCTTTTTGCTCAAATCTGCTGGCTGGTGTGTCTGTAAACGACGGATGACAGGGGTGAGACTTATTTAAAGCAATAAAGGGGTGGGCCATAAAGACTAAAACAATAAACGGAAAGTTGCTATAAAGCTCCACAGAGCTGAGGGGAACAGCGTAGTCAGGTGGGTCGTCATTTCACATCTCACTCATTTTTAACATAAAAATATTAATTACAAAACAAACATTTCCTGGAATCCATTGAACTTTAGAGACTTACGGTCTAAACTAAGCGTGTATTAAGAATATTAATGCCGATTTTGGCTCACCTGAAGCTTCAACAGTTTGCATCGTATTATTTTTTAATAACATATCATTCTCAACCTCGTAGAGTTTAGCTACACACGTCCTAGCCTTCCTGCTCACACCTTCATGTTGTACATCATCATCATCATCAAAGTGCCTTAGCTTGCAGTTGTCTTCTGTCTGTCTGTGAGTCTGCTTCCATGTCAGTTTTACTGTCTTTCTCTTTCCTCTTTTACTCACTCCTCCACAGCTCTTGGTGCAGCGCTGTAATAGTGGCGCTCGGCCCTGGGTGGCGATGCAGCGTTGTCTCCCAGGACTTGCGCAGACCTGGAAATATGGCTGCCAGGAGAGGAGGTGGCAGATGGCTGACAAGGCATTTTTACCCATAACGCCCCAGTAAAACTTTAACTCCCAAGATTTAGTGCTAGCGCTCTGCACTTAGCAAGCTGCAGCCGCTGGCATATTTTTTCAAAAGTCCCAAACTGATGGTTTTGCAAGCCACGCATAAACATGCTTTATTGATTGCGCTGTTAAAAGATTCAAAGGGTCAGTATCATTTAGCAAAAGACAGTTTTAGAGGACAAATAAAAGCTAAAAATTGCTCAAACGTTGTGGCAGGCATCATTGATTTTTAGAGGAAAACACAGAATACTGAATTAAATTATTCATCGTGTCATAATATTGACTGATGATGATGGTAGACAATAATTTAGAAATTTAAAGGTTCCTAGGCAACAATGGCAATTAAGGCATTAATCCACCCAGTTGCAATCTCTAAAGGCCCGGCTACAGTCATATCTCTTAATTTGTCCTGGACAAGAGCACCATGAAAGTCATGCTCACTTGCAAAATTGTCCAAAGACAAAGCTTTATGCTCATAAACATTTTATGTTAAACTGACCAGTGAGAAAAAAACATTTTGTCATAGTATTTTATCCATCCCATAGCCCCCCCCCCCCTCAAGCTAATGTATATGAAAGCCTCACAATGTAGACTACATTACTGGTGCAGGGTTATGCATTGTGTGCTGACTGCAGGGTGTTTGAAGGGCTAATTGGACCCTGGGTGCATGTAAGGATGGCAGGATGACTGGAGAAGCTTCAAAGTGCCATAGATGCACAAGACAGACAGAGACAGAAAGAGAGAGAGAGAGAGAGAGAGAGAGAGAGAGAGAGAGAGAGAGAGAGAGAGAGAGAGAGAGAGAGAGGGAAAGACAGAGGGGCCATACAGGACTGAGCCTACCAAGCCGTATGGTGGTGCTGAACGAGGTGGCGTTATTGGACTCAGGTGAGACATGCACACATCTGTGCCCACTAGCCAGCCTTGTGTGGCGTGTGTGCGTGAGTAAGCTGGTGCCTGTGCACAGTAATGTGCATATCCCTACATGTGCACATGTTGGCTATATAGATATATTTGTTTTACTGCACACATCTGCCAGTGTCTCTACCTGGGACCTGTAAAAGGGCTGAACAGTGTAGCAGTCGTAACCCAGAGCAGCAGACAGCAGCAGAGATAAAACAAATTCCCTGCCTGACTCCAAACACATCTCCTTCTCAATGTAGATTCTTCTTTTATTGAATGAAAAGTAAATAAAATCCAAAAGAGAAGAGAACAGAGAAGTGACAGCAAGGCACAACATAGACTACTGTCCTGGCCGTAGAGGTAGCAGCAAAGACAACAATAGCAGCAGCAGAACTTGTTAATAGCAGTAATGAGTAGGGTTGGAAATACTACTGAGTACTGTTACTTTAAAGACATTTTACTCAAGTAAAAGTCATCGTGTAAAAAATTTAAACTCTGAGTAAATGTTACTGCATTATAGTTTTATAAAGGGAAGTAAAGGAAAACTGTTATATGATATATGACACTTATTTAAGAGTAAAAAACACCGTAAAGCTAAATAATAAATTGTTTTAAATGTCATTATAGACTCGTAGAACAACATCATGTCACAGAGCCTTAATGTCCAAGGCAACAATAACTCCCTCTCACGGCACTTTGGAGTTTGTGTATACAACTATCAATTAATAGCCAATTAATTAATCAACAATCACATTTCTCATTGTAGCCTTACCAGAAAAGTGATAAAACACAAACAATTAAATAAAAATGACCGACAATAAATTAAAAGAGTTATGGACACCAGTGTGTGCAGCAAGCAATATTAACACTAGAACCACCAAGGGGTCACGTTTACCCCCCTGCATTCTCAAACACATGTAACTCTGTTAAAATAAAAAATAAATGAAAATATGAAATGTTTCACCCCTCATAGAAACAGCTGAATAATTTAAGCCACACCCGGTTGCCTAGCAATGCCTGTTGTTTAGGTGTCTTTTGATAAGCAGGCTGTCATATCACGAGCTAGAGCTAACTAGATTTGATAGATAGACATGGACTTATACATGAGTGAAGAAGAATTGGATGGGAGAGATCAGTGATCAAGGCTCAGGCTGCTGGTGACAGCAGAGGAACTCACACCTCGCCCACATCATCGCAGCAGCGCCTGAACGCTGAGACAGGACAGGTGAGACGAGCAAAACTCATCCTTCTCGTTACACCTGTCCCATTCCGCAGTTTCTAGCTACCTTACTTTCCGAGCTAGTAAATTATTTAAATGTGTTAATTATTTGTGTTGTTGTTTGTTGTAGCCCACAGTATATAATGAACTTTTCTGTAATGAAATAGCTTAAAATGAAAAAAAACGAATAAAGTGAATTTTAAATAGTTATTGTCTTAACCCTATTATTTAAGAAATAAATGAAAACTAACACCATAACTTTATCATTTACAAATTACATCTCTGCGAGTGCTGGCGCTGTTGTGCCCCCCCACCCCACCGCCCCCGCGGCGGTTTGAATTGTTGGCGGTTCTAGTGTTAAGCTGCAAACATTAAATAACCAGGCATTTCTTTTAGAAGCAACATTTAATAAAACATCACCACGGAAACAACACAGAGATGTATAAACAATGCTGCAGTCTCGCCCGCTTGCTTGAACCACACCCATCTTCTAACTCAACCTTTAATTTGGACTCAACTGCACAACTTTAAGGTTTCACGGCTGCATCTTGCACGGTTCTGATGCTATTGCGGTGACAAAATCTGTCCACATCCAGACAGACAGACAGGCATAAAAACATCTTGCCTGGTAGTTTCTGCTACAGTAGATGTCTCCAGGAGCACATTTTGCCATGATGACAGACACACAGACTCACAAGGTGAAAACAGTACCAGCGGCGCTGTCGTGGCTGGTACTCAACATTAATTTTCAACCATAATTGAGATCATGGTAAAGGAAGGAAGGTGCACCAGTAGAAATAGCAACAAACTGTAGACTAAGAAAAGGCCCACACTAGCAGCAGTTGTACTTCCTGATGCCTCCATCTCAGCACACCTTCACCCATTCATCCACCAGCAGAGAGCAATGGGCCGGCCTGCTGCCCCCAAACGCTTTATCTCCACACATTAGCATGATAGAAAAATATGAATTCTAGAATCTTATCTCAGGCACACGTTATAAAAAGCATTCATCATGAAGCACATTAACTATTTATCATGTCAGAGGGAATAGATGGTGCAGGCACAATCCCATTTACCTGTACCGTGGTCAGTGCAAGGCCTGTTGTATTGTCCACATCTTAAATATATATAAAAAAAAAGATTAAGAATCTCATCCATTTTTTCACATCACAAGCCTTCTTCCCTTTTTTTTTGCCATCTTGGATCTGAAATTAACTTGTACTCCACAGCCTGTGACTTAATAGAATAAAAATATAAAGACATATAAAAAAGACCTCCTTGGGATCTGGGAGATTTACAATATGTATTAAGTGAGTGTGAAGCTGTGATGTGCAGACTGATAAATGTGCAGGAATTACTCAATTCTTTCTCTTTTAATAATTCTGTCATCCGTACTTGCCATTTGACCATTACACTATTGAAGTCATTTTTAGTAGAAACAGGTAATATCATCAGTCATTATAATCATTTAATACATCTCTTTCCCCTCCATCCTCTTACTTTTGGTTCCTAAGCTGCTGCCAAATCCTGTATCAAGTACTTCTTCGTGGAAATACATTTCACGGGCGGGGAGTGAAATTGTGCTGCTTGCCATATACAACTATGTGGGTCAGATATGGGTGTTATAGGACTGTGTACAAAGCTTGTGGGGAGTTTTACAAATTGGCCGCGTGTGTGTCATTAATTCACTTTGTCTAGATGTTTCTGCTTTTGATTCATTGGTTTGTATACTATACAGAGTTTACAATGAACTGTCGGCCGCCGCCATTTCAGAAGAGCGATCATAAACCGCTAAAACATCTATTAATTCCAAAAACAAGGCAGTGAAATCAAATGTTTTGCATCTCTGCATCTGCAATGATTTATATTGTTTTATGCTATGTTCTGTTTTGCAAACCCTATAATAAGAATCTAAATTAGACTACATAATTTTATTTTTATGAAATTTTCAACAGCCTAGCTAACAAAATTTGTCTATTTGTGCTGTAAAAAAGCAATCAGTGATGAAGTTCACATCACAATGTCCTTAAAAATGAGTAAATCTCTACAGCAAACAGAAAACACTTGTTAATCAACCTGCTGTGGGACTACTACTTGCTATTCATTCATCTCTACAGTACCCTATCACTTCAAATGAAATGAATCCAAAAAGTCAGAATTACGATTATGAGAGACGTAACATATTCAATATAAATTTTATCTAATCTCTTTGTAATTTCTGTTTTATAGTTGTACTAACACTTAATTTCCCCTTTCGCGCAGCAAAAGGCTTCCACCAACTTTTATTGTAGTAAAAAAGACAACAAGTAAGTAGGGAAAGCTTTAAATGTGGTTGCTGCAACGACTTGTGGGATGGCACAATCTCCTTTCCTTTCGCAGAGGATGGTCTAGTGCAGAGGTTCCCAAACCTTCTGTGGCCAAGGCACACCAAAGACCAAGCCAAAATCTCAAGGCACACCTGTGTTCATATCCGTGCAAAATCCTCTCTATAACACAGAGTATCACTGTTATCACTCTGAACATTTATTTAGCCTAGTCCTTGTAAGAAGCTATTCTTTTTCACACTAGCAGACACTCTAATACTTCCCACCATGCGCAAATGTCTAAAACTATTGTTTTATTTATATTTAGGCCAAAGCATATAAGACATATTGTTTCTATATTGTGAAATAAGTGTGTAGGACAAATACCGATAAAGTACAGTATTTCCCTGCGCTGCCTCCCCCCCCCTGAAATTCAAGAAGGATTTGTTTTGTTTTTTATAGTCACAACTCACTTTTCACATTGAACAGGTGCTCTTTTATTAAATAAACTAAACGCTTATGTCATTTATCTCATTTATGTGCACATTTCAGTTGCTTTGCGTATTTACATTCTCTCCTCTGCTCTGCTTCGCTTCTAAACCCACACACACACACACACACACATACATACACACACACACACACACACACACACACACACACACACGCACACACACACCCACACACACCTGCAGTCAGAGACAGAGCGGAGGAAAGGTAAAGCGAGAACTTAAAAAATCTGCGCCACACACGGACCTCATCCAGCCCAGGCAGCAGCCCCCAGAGCAGTAAACACTGAAGTAAACTACAAATCATTCATAACCTTTTGTACAGTTAAATGCAATAGGCCTAATTGTTTCAAAATCCCATGGCACACTGGGATTTGTCTCACAGGCACACCAGTGTGCTGCGGCACACCCTTTGGGAACCACTGGTCTAGGTCCCCTATGCTAACGGAGAAAAGAATAATAATAATAATAATAATAATACATTTTATTTATAAGCGCACTTTTCATTTACGTAAACAAAACTCAAAGTGCTACAGAGTAAAAACGATGAGCAAAATATACATTTAAAAAAATAAAATAAAAACAACACTTTAAAATGGTTAAAGTCTAGCAAAATGCTCTTTTAAAAATATGCGTTTTTAGGCCTGTTTTAAAAGCATCCACAGTCTGTGGCGTCCTCAGATGTTCAGGGAGAGCATTCCACAGTCTGGGAGCGGCAGAGCAGAAGGCGCGATCTCCCATGGTTTTGAGCTTGGTCCTGGGGGGAAGGAGGAGGTTAGCCTTTACAGAACGGAGGTTTCTTGTGGAGGTTTGTGGGGTGAGCAGTTCTCTGAGGTAGGATGGAGCATTTCCGTGAATGCACTGATGGGTGTAAAGGGAGATTTTATAATCAATCCTGAGTGAGACCGGGAGCCAGTGCAGTGATTTGAGGATGGGTGTGATGTGTTCGTACTTTCGCACTCTCATCAGGATCCTAACAGCGCTGTTATGGATGTATTGCAGCTTCTGGATGTTTTTGCTAGGAATCCCGATGAGAAGTGCGTTGCAGTAGTCAAGTCTGGAGGAGACAAAGGCATGGACAAGCTTTTCAGCATCTGACAGAGAGAGTGTGGGGCGGAGTTTGGCAATATATTTGAGGTGGTAGAAGGAGTTCTTGCATGTTTGTCTGATGTGGGCCTCATTGAAGCGCCTTTCCTTAGCATTAGAGAATTTGACTAGCTCTTATCAAGGCTGCCATTAATGCTGCATTTCTATAGCATAATACGACACAGGCTCAGCTCAACTTGACTCGCTATTTTTGCGTTTTCCATTTCCAAAGTAGTACCTGGTACCTGGTACTTTTTTAAAGTACAACCTTGGTCGAGGTTCTAAGCGAGCTGAGCTCATAACAGAAGGTGGAGTTCAAACACTGCAGACTGCTTGGTCAGAGAGGATCGTCACTAGCGTGACACGGGACATCCTGCACAAACCCACCACTTTTAAATAAGCAATGCTATTGTCACTGGTGATCGCAATTTTTTTTATTCACTAAACTTAGATAAGACATTTCAACGAGCCTGGTGTCCCGGCACTTTCATTCAGCGTCGCTACGCTGACCAGCTGAGAATCCCGCCTACGCTGAGGGGTAGTATCCGCAGTGGAAAAAGCAATAGAGAAAAACATCTGGTACCAAAAGTGAGTCGAGTCGAGCAGGGCCGCACCATGCATTGGAAACTCGGCATAAGCTACTCCCTTAGCAAAAACGACTATTTCGACCACAGCTAACACATTAGCAGACTACCTTTGCTTCCCCTATTGTTCATGTGACCATCATCTTGCAGATCTTATAGGTCCCTGGAGAGTCTCCATCACAACTACCTCCCTACGACTTCTCTGCAGTATAATAATGTAGCTCTAGAAAAAAACATGATTCATGCAGCAATTACATTTTCTCCGAAACATACCGGGAAAAACAATTAAGTAGTACATTAACATACGCTCTGGGACAAAGGGACACTTTACTCATTTTATGACTACACATAGTTTTTCTGAAATACTTTTGGGAAATGAATATGAATCAATAATCAATGATTTGACAGTGAGAATGATCTGTTCAGTTTAATGGTGGTTTTACTCAAAGTCTAACTTCCACATAAATAAATGATAATAATTAAATAATGTCGTTCACTTTATGTAGTGGAATACAGAACTAGAACAGATGGCTACTGACTCCAGCAGAAGGGATAATGGTGTAGAGCACAAAGAAAAAGCAGTATGCTTACACCTCCTAAAAGATGTTGAAGAAATGTGCAAAGTTAATCTTCCTCCCCTTTGATTTGATTGTGCTCGCTAAATACAAGGGGACTTAATCAAGCTTAAAAATAACAAACAAACAAATAAAAGAGAGGTCCTGGGAGAACTCATTAGGAGCCTTGTCAAACTCCAAGAGACTACATAATTACTTCACCAAAATAAAAATGCAAAGCTTTTTCATTTGTATTTGCTTTTCTTTCTGAATTACTGCTGAACTAAGGTCATTGAAACTTTCACTTTTATTCCTTTAAAAGTTTGATTGAACAGTGAGAAGCTAATGTGTGAGAAGCCTCATCGACGCTGTGGACCGTTCATCTCGAAGCCTCACTACCTTGAACCCATGAGCACAAACCCCTGTTTATTCTTAACGTCCATCAATGGGAACAGGGGGATGGGAAAATGAAAAACACATGCACTTCCTTCCCTTCTTTAAAAGACAGGAAACCAGGCCCAATTGACAAGGAAATGAAACAAGTTGGACAAATTTCTATAAATAAATCTTTTTTTTGTCATTTTAATTACTGGATCAACAGCGGTTCAGATGAATGGCCCGGCCATCAATCTTTAATTAATGTCACGCTTTGCGGATTGCAGCGATGCTGTGCCTGATTGAAAAATAAGCCCAATGATATTTCTATTAGAGTTTGTTTTATTAATAACGCGTCAGGGCTTTAAAAACATGTCTCAGAGATAGCCAATCACAGGCAGACGTTAGACAGATTTTACATTTACAGGCTCACACTTACACAGATCTGCTTAATTATTTTTCTCTTGCACAATTTAGCCCTCCATACCCCCTTTCTAGTTTGGATTTTCACTGTTCAATATCAACAGAATTTCTTGTAAATGCTTAAATTAAAACACTCATAGGATGTTAGCGTTTATGTACATTTACATTTTATTTCCAACCTTAACTTAACTTAACCACCAGTTTCTCATACCTTAACATTTTTAGACACTTGGTTTCAGTACAAACCCAAATAAGTAAAACGAAAAACTGGCATATTTTTGTGTCCAGAGTTTAAATCATGTTTGAGAGCTGTTCCCACTCTGACAAGAACAAAGTGCTGGGAGGATCCAATGCACTGTACTACATAAACATGTTTCCATCACCAGACAGGTTGCAGATACAAATCCAAGCAAAGCAGGACAACAACACCTGCAGCCTTACAGCCAGCTGCTGGAGGAGGGAAGAGGTAACACAGGATAGACAGAAAAAAGAGGCAGGCAGATAGAGAGGGGTGCTAGTGTCCTTAATGCTGACAGAGGAAGTCTCTTGTTCTGTTTTTATCTTGCCATTTCTCTCATCTCGGTTTGGCCTCAATCTGACTCACTAAGAAAAGATCAGCTGGAATTCAAGAAAATCCAAGCCAGCCAGATGTTTGCATTCATTTGTGTTTCTTGTAATGCGGTAACTATTAAATCTACACAGAGCACATACCATGTGTTGGCCCAATATAGTTTGTGTTGTGGTATATACACATCAGTAAACATGTTTATTTTGAGCTTCTGACAAAAAGCTACACTCATTATCACAAACATTATTTTAAGAATAAGGAAGTGCTGTCAAAATAAAATATCTTTCCAGTGGCTAGCCTAAACTGAAAAATGCAAAATGTAATATTTACGCAGCTGGAAATGAAGTTGAACCTGAGGGTTCTGAGGATGAGGAATATGTTTTATGTTTTCCTGGAAAGCCATGGCCTTCAGCTGGTGTAGTGGTGAAAAGGAACGAGGTGGCCTGACTTCTATAAGCTGACGGATGCTCTAAAAGTCTCAGATTTTTTAATAAATATATAGTATATGTTCGTTTATATATCTATCTTTGTGTCACTCACTCTGTCAAGCGTCTTTGAGTCACAAGAAAAGCGCTATACAAGTCTAATGTATTATTATTATTATTATTATTATTATTATTATTATTATGAACAGAACTGCTTCAGCTGAGGAACCCCCACAAACCCCCTGGGGATGCTACATATGTCCATCCACGACTGTGACTACTGTGCTGACTAACTTTGGTTCGATAGGAGTCAGTCCAGGAGACGTGACACTAGCTCATGTGTGAGATTAATACAGTGTAAACATTTAAGAAATATTAAAGCATTTCAAAATGAAAAATGTGGGAATTTTTGAAAAAGCAGCTATTCATTGACTGTAAAGGTTGATGCCAATTAAAATAGCTTTTAGTTTCCGTTGTTAGCCCCATGCATTAAGACTTTTGTTGATTTAATTTAATTCCAGTGCATTTTCACATTTATTTCGCACAGAAGTATTTTTAAATCAACACAAACAAGAACATACATTTGCAACATTATGTTGCTTTTAACATATATTTGCAAAAATATAAATATGTGTTCACATTGTGTATTTAAGGCCCTGTGTGTTCTGTAAGTTGTCCCAATGAAGGGGTGTTTAAATAGAGGTGTAGGGATGTCGGAAAGGTTAACTCTGACCTGGGTCTCCTTTGTGCCCCTATTTCTTCCCAATGTTTTCCTCCTCAAACTTTTACAAGGAAGTTGTGAAAGTGCTCTTGACCTGGATGCTTTGTGTTTGTGTTGTTGGGCAATCTTTCTTCTATCCCTCCCAAGATGAACGCTCGCGGTTTATTTTTAAGTCATCAATTACTCAAAGTTGGCCTCAGCTATCTCTCCTCTACCATCTGGGTGCCACACCTTTCTGCCCCGGGGCCCCTGTGTGGATAATGACAACCTTCCTCTCTCCATTAATTTACGACCATGCTGAGTCGTTTTTCATGCCTTATCATGCACTGCCATTTGATCTTTCTGTATCTCCCTTCTGGTTTTTTTTTGCTTTTCTTTTTCTCCTTTTAAAAGCAGCTAACCGCTGTGTCTGCATACAACCGCTCGTAAATCTTTTACTCTCATGCCCTGTTGCTGTTGTCACCCTATTTGGTATACATGTTCCCAAAAAAGAACCCATAAAGACAGAGGCATTACTGACCCCAGTACCTGAGCTGCCAGAAGGAATATTATATAGACTGAGGCCATTGTGAGCTTATAATATCAATGTGTCCCGTTAAATTGATTTACTTCAAAAGAACGCTTTTTAAAAAATGAATTATTACTGTTATAATAAAAAGGGTAAAATATTACTTACCTGAATTGATATTTGCTGTGAAGAAATTACATTTGTTGTACATATCCTATAGGAAGAAATCACCCAAAAGTATCAAAAATTAAACACAAAAATCTGAATCAATTCTGCATCAAAGTCTATTAACAAAGTGATTATCTGTGGGATTCAGTTGCATATGTGTTGCTCTAAGTTAGCGTCAAATGTCAAATATATGGCCCATCCAACAACATGGGATTACAATGACAGTGCTCTTTATCAAACATAAAAAAAATGAACGTTTCTCCATACAGTAATGTGCAAAACTTTAAATTAATTAATTTAAAATTTTAACTTCATGAAGAGCTTTTCTTTATCTCCAGGCTTTCTCCGAGTCACTGCCTAACTTAAATATTTAGTACATTTAAAGGACAACTCACGTATTATTAATGTTTCTATTTAATTATTGTAGCATTAGACAAATCTATTTTCCTGTTTCTGGCCTGGCAGATAAAAAGGTAAAATATCAGATCTCAAGTGGGCGCATAAAGATCTTCATTTTATATATATAGTCTCTGCACCATATTCATATGTTATCGTCTTAAAAGTAAGCAGCTTTGGTTCAGACAATACGTCAGCAGTCCGCTGTTCCTTACGCTCATAAAACACAGTTTCTCTAAACAAATTAATATTGATCTTTTCATTATCAAAAAGTCTCTTGCTAAACCCAGGGTTGTAAAAAAAAAGTGTGCAAAGAGAATTGGTAATTGTCTCTTTTTTTATTTTATAATCATTACATTAAGATATTTTATTTCTAAAATTAAATTCAGAATTGAGTTGGTGTAAAAACCCCTGACAGAATTTAGGCTAAAAAAACACACTTCACCTATATTGACAGCGTATCGAATGTGCTCATGAACTCTCCTGGAGGTGCTGTCCTTTATGCATTTATTTACAGACAAACGAGTGATGGAACACTTTATGTGCTCTTCAGAGGCTGTATGTGAGTGTTAAGAGTGCATACTGCACCAGCAACACAGCAGCACTTTGCATACGCTATTTCCCTCTTCATCTAGCTGTTATTTTGGTTCCTAATGAAATCACACACAAATCGCCCAAAGTGCTGACAACACAAGCTTCAAGGCCAGAAAGCCAATCCTCTCAGGGCTCCATTTAGATAGCAGCTAAAGGCGGTGCTCTCAAACTAGATTTGATTCTGTTGTCTTTTTACACTTCCATCGCTGCCTGCCATTGCTGCTGTCTGGAAATATCTGGGGGAAAAAATCATCACAGTAAAAAAACCACCAAAAAAAAACCACCAGTGAGTTAATCTAAATTTAAGCCCTGGACAAAGACTGCGGAGAAAGAGAGAAAAAGAAAGAAAGGCAGACAGAGAGAAGTCACATCAACACACTGGTAAACTTCTTTGCATCACGTACCATAGCCGTGGCTATATTTCCCTCCCAAAATGACACTTTAATTAAACAAATTACTGCGCCTCGGGAGAAGGACCTTCAAGAGTGCGATAAGGCCACGGGGAGATAAAAGCCTTATAGGCAGTGTTTATCAGAGATGCGGGGGTTTAAACCTTTAATAGGTAATGCCCAGATAAGTAAGCCTTTGTGGTGTTACTGGCGCAGAGATTTTTTACACAGAGGAGCTTACCAAAGAGAGGGGGAAAAAGAAGCTGGATCAAACTAAGGACTTAAAGAGTCTCCGATTAAGAACGGCAGAGGAAAAGGGGACACCAAAAAGTGTCCCTTCACTAAACTCTCCTCTTTTATTTATACGCATATTTCAGTATGCAGAGATTGAGCTCTTACAGTCTTTTCTCTGGGTTTAACCTTGGCGAGGATGTGCATATAGGCTTTATTTTTATTTTTAACAAACCGGCATTTTTGATAAGACTCAATTTTCATGGATTAACATGAGTGCAAACATTTAATGGCGTGCGTCCTGGTAGTACCTGTATACATACACAGACAGAGCTCAGAGCCATTGTTAAAAGAAAAAGAAAAAAACTTTTGAAATCTGTTTCAGAGTAAGTATCCATCTCATAATGGTGACTTGAAAAAGTTGTCTTTATGTGATTCTGTTGCCCAAACCAAAGCACATCAAAAAGGGGTTAGATTAGTATTTTTCTTTTGTCAAAACAGTTCAAGCCTCAGACAGTGAGGAGCAACGACGACACACACTTTGACATTATCACAGTGCTGGCATTTCTCATTTCCTCTCTGAGCTATTCTCTTTTGTAACTTATATAGCTGCATATTTCATTTATTTTGCCATGATTAGAAGATGAAAGTTCAGCACATGCCTCTGTGCAAATATTTGTCCTTGTTGCAATCTGTATTTTTAACTTTAGCAAAGCCAGCTGATTAAGTATTGCAATGTATGTAAGAGATGTAGTTCACAAAGCTTTGGTCACATACAAACACCGTAAATACAGGTGACGGAATCTGCATCCATACATACAGGAATGACACTATATTGCAAGTTGTTGTATATATAACATAGAGGTTTTGTATATAAAACCTCATATATACATTTTTTTTTAATGTATTTTCCAAGGAACCAAAAATGACTTTATGAACTGGATAAAGTTTAGGTTGAATTGTATTAGGGTTTCTGCCAAAGTATTGTGAGCCAGGCCTACATTGACTACCTACCGGCCTGAGCATCTGGGATTTTTATCTGAAACTAAAATGTGTTATGCAAGTAGCGAATTCCTTGAAGGACCAACTTTCCTTGTGTAGGTTGCATGTGTTGTGAAGCTAGCAAGTGTGCATTTGAGAGAGAGAGAGAGAGAGAGAGAGAGAGAGAGAGAGAGAGAGAGAGAGAGAGAGAGAGAATGTGCATGTGTGACGGTGAATGCTCAGTAAACAGTACAGTGTGTGTACCGTTTATTTGTAAGTCCTCCGTGTCTTGGGGTTCAGCCCAGAAGCTAGAGACAACAAAAATTGGCTCATGCTAACTTAAGGTGTGCTGACCTTTAGTTAAGACCAGATATTGTCGTTGTACGGACATTGTAGGGTCCCCCCCCCCCCCCCCCGAACACCAGGTCTAACAGATTGTTTTTCAATAGGAACAGGCACAGAGGTGGTGATGATGCCACTGTTGTTTGACATTGCTGTAAGAGAAGCCAGGATCAACTGCAGGCTCAGAGAAAGAGCTCCTGCTGGCTGAACACACTTCATGTGTTTTAGGTTAGGGGAGCATGTGGTAGAGTTACGCTCAAAGACACCATTAACCTGAATATGTGTCAGGAAGAAAGAAAGAAAGAAAGAAGGAAAGAAAGAAAGAAAGAAAGAAAGAAGGAAAGAAAGAAAGAAAGAAAGAAGGAAAGAAAGAAAGAAAGAGAGAAAGAAGGAAAGAAAGAAAGAAAGAAAGAAGTGTCACTCACTGCAGTTGGTGCTTTAACCTCCCCGACACACACAGTCTCAACCACACCAAAGAGCTCTGCAGTAAGTTAAGAGCCCCCCTGGAGGGAGGGGAAGAGTGTTGTAGACTCTAAGATCCCTTCCTCTCCAATCCCCATCCTCCCCCTACCTCATGTACTGTACAGTATGTATGTATGTGTGTGTGTGTGTGTGTGTGTGTGTGTGTGTGTGTGTGTGAGAGTGAAGAGGAGGCCTGTGTACTGCCCAGGATCCACCCCTATCTCTTGGAGGGGCTAAGGACCACCATGGAGTACGTTCACATAGCACTGGGGGTTATGGGAAATGATCCCCCTCTGTAAATGTTTTCCTTTTATTTCCCTCTTTGCTCTTATGGCTTCAAAGGACACGCTTCACTCGCTTTCTGCTGAGCGAATCGGGATGCTCAGGACTAATAGCGCACCGAAATGAGTCGAATGCAACAGCTGCATATACTGTAGCTCCCGCTAAGCTCATTTTCATTTTAGCACAAATCATTTACATTACAATCACGAGCAGTGTTGCTTTGTTTTTCCCCTCACTGGGGGTGTCCTCTCTGAGCATGTTGATGAATAGAACGAATGCATCATCAAATGCTCTCCTCTGATCACACATATCCATTATTTAGAAGATAAATGTAGCATGGAAAGAATAGGGGCTCGGTTTGTCAATGGAAGCCCTGGGCACAGACAGTTCTCTGCCTGTCACATACCTGCTGCTGCCACTTCCCTTTAGCATAAGCAAGCGTGAAGTGTTTACTTGAACACATTTCTGAGGGAGAGCGTGGAATGGGAGCTGGCACGAGCTGCATAGGAGGTACGCCGATGTGACAGATATATAAAACAGGGTGAAAGAGAGAAAGGCGCAGGATGAGAGAGGACACAGACAGTGAGAGTGTGTGGGTTTCTGTACGCTTGTGTGGAGTGAAAGTGAAAGAGCAACTGCCACTTGCCATTGTGCAAGCTCCACAGCTGAGGTGAGTCTTCAGTGTGGGATAAATCCAACCTGGAGCACCCATCCTTATGCCTTCAAAGCGTGCAGGCATTGCCATGCTGTTCACGTCACAGGACAGGCACACATTAGCTGTCAAACTCCTCTTTCATCTCGCAACTTCTAAGAGGCCCATTGATTACTCTAAGTGGCCATTACCAAACATCCCAGCCTGCCGCCTCAGTCAAAGGCAACCACTGACAAAGAGGAAGGAGAAATCATCATGAGGTTGAATTTGAGGGGGATGGAAAGGACGGAAAACCACAGACAGACAGACTTAAAGACAGCAGAGCCAGGCGACAGAGAATACAAAGGAGATAGCACCAAAGAGGAGAAAAACATCACTCGCAAAAACAACAGCAAACTATAAAAATGACAAGCACTTTTGTATGTGTACAAACAAGGCGCTCTTGTCGAACGTGTGGTAGAAGAGTGATGTGAACACGGAATCCCCTGAGAATCCCCCCCATGATAGCACAAGACAACGGAACAGAGCCGTGCTGCTGTCTGCCGACAGACTTACACAGTGTCTGAATCTGAGAGATGGAGAGAGAGAGAGAGTTGAGAGGGAGATACAGAAAGGCACATTCAGGATTAGGGAGAAGCAAGGCTCCACAGCACTCCTCACTATGCACTGTTTTACTTATACGCTACATTGTTGTCTGTTCTACTCGTGGAGTTACATTCAGGTATCTTCAATTTCGCCTTTTCACGCAGTGTTTACCTTTCATTCACTGTGATAGAGAGTGATGGTTGCTGTAAGCAGAGGGTTTGCAGTGGAGATGGTTTTGCTAGCTGTGTGTTACTGAAAAGAGGATGACTACTGAGTCTTTTTCCAACTGCCTTAAGGTTGTCCTCACTATCAATTAACTCTAACATCACAAACTTCTAAGAAAACACAAGCCATAGTTCTTGCAGTCCCCACAAAGAACTGTAGCCGTCGAGTCCCAACGTGTAGTTAAAGTTTTTTAGGAAGCGCACATCAACAACTACGTGCATAGACATAACCGCTTAATGCAGAGCTGTAAATCAGCCGAGGACACATTCAGACTGAATTTAGCTCTGTATGAAAATTGCATCCTCCTCATTCATTTAAATGAGTCCAGTCCAGCGGTGCGTAGATGGTGCCAATGCAGAAAGCTCCAGCAAGAAATGCAGAAATAAAGAGGTTAACCAGAGCCTGTAAAATCCTTTCTTATAGTATTAAAAAAAAGGCACTTCAAAAGCCTTGAAACATATGGATGTGCTACTCAAACTGGACTTTCTGGATCACATTTCCTGTTCAACCAGTACCTCTATGGATGTATAAGGGAACTGGATACAGTGTCTGAGGCGGGACTCTGCTATTCCTATTACAGTTGCTCAGTGGCACATGAAGCCAAAAAAGCTTGACTTGCGAGTATACAATTACCCGGATCTTATATAGATATTTTCCGCATCCATGGGGCCCATAAGGCAAGTGCACTTGGGTTTTCCTTTAACCCCGCCTCCCAGCCGCTCCGTCTCGACTCATTCACATGAACAGAGAAGGGAAAATAACTCTGGATCTGGCTTAGTGCGTTTTACAACTGTTGTAGTGGCAGCAGGTATATCAGGTATAGGGAAATATCAGGCTCAGTGTCAGGTTCATACTTGTATTTTGGGTTTCAACTAGAACATGTTCACATGTTGTATGTGTGTTGTATAGATTTTGACATCACAACATCACTGAAGTCGTGACGACTCGTTTAAAGGCACACATACTCTGATGTGTTCATTTCTCCGTGGTCACCGAAACTAAAAACTAAGAAAACACACTCTCAACAATGTTGATGTGTGTGTGCCCACACATCTGCACTTGAGAGAAAACATTTTTTAAATGCCAATAAACTGTTCGATGTCCACCCAAAGCTACAGCTTTATAAATAACAGTAAAATATGTTATAACTCTTATCCGTACAAAGTATAGTCTCAAGGCCAACTGAAAGAAAACTGTTGCTCAGTGCCACAAAATGGAATTGATGGATCCCACACTAAAACAAGTCCATCTAGCGCTGCGGTTTAGTATTGACTTCTGGCTCAATGTGTGCTGCATACTCTTTCTGTTGAGTTACATACTGTACATATTTCTGATGCACTTTTTGCACTCATCATTTTTATGATTTGCCTTCTATTTTGTCTTTGTGAGAATGTGCTGTCCGTCTGCACTTTGTGTCGTATCGCTGTTGTATCCGGACCAGGTCTATCGTGAGAAGACCCCGTATTTCAATAGGTTTACCTGTCTAAATAAAGGTAAACAAAAAAAAATGATGACGCCGATGGCACATTGGTAGTGTCGGTTTACATCAGTCAAAGCCGATCCGCCTTTCGTTCCCTTAATAAGCGGTACTTTCCCATCATGATGTAGTGACAGTTTCCCTAAAAACAAAAAGAGGTCAGACAGATTCTCCAAAGAGGAAACCGATGTTTCTGCCTGGGGGGTGCTGAGCCACGAGGCACGGATATACAGCAGCCAAGATGAACTGCCAGGAGCAATTAGGAAATATTGAAATCCTCGTCACCATGTTCTCGTCTTCTTGAGTCAAACTGCAGTGTTATCACATGCTTTATGATTTAACGTTGTTGATTGCTTTTATTTTGTGTTACTGATTAAATAGATGAATGAGGGAGTCAGTGCTCACTATGTTTGAAAGTACAGAATGATGCTCCAAATACAGGGAAATATATACCCACCAAGAATGTGACAAATGTATATAGTACTTACATGCAGGCATGAAGGTGTGATCTGAGGGAATGAGAAATGCATATTTCATAATTAATGTCCAGTTTATTTGTTTGAACAGGGCTTCACAACTTTTACATAAAGACAACAAAACGTTATCATTTTAACTCATTTATTCATTTCATTTTGAAGGTTACATCTGTGGTGTTCCGGGTCAAATCTGACTATTAAAGAGTCTGGGTGGATCTGTGGGTAAGATTTTACTCAAACCTGACTCAACCTCTTCTTTGGGTCGGGTTTGATCCTCAAAACTACCCAGAATGTTTTATTCCTGCATTCCAAACAATTAAAGAATATTATTCTCTGTGGTTCAGGTTTCACTCCATGTTTGATGATTTGGTTCGATGAGATTCTCAACAGCAAGGTGAATGTGGCCTTTCAAACACAACATGTATAAAAGTAGATGTAGATGCAGAAGTTAGTTGTGAGGTAAAACATTATATAGGGTAACAATAATTGTTGTTTTGAGTGTTTTGTGATTAATTGAAAAAAAACAAAGATCAAACTTGACCGCAAAACGCAAAAGGTACGTCTCCTTTCTAACACAATACAAGGGTTAAGTAAACTTTTAAGTTTTTATATAGAACCCTGGGAACACAGGACTTTGGCAATATAGGATCCTGGGAACTAGAAATGACCCCAAAGAGTTTAAGGAACACCCAAACCATACAGTTAACCCGAGTTAACATCTCTATGCAATTCTGGGATATAATGGTGTTGGCAGTAGGCTAAAAGATATCATCATAAGGATGTTGATTAGGTTGTAGGTTTACTCACTGCTTTGATGTGTAGCACCAAGCACACAAGACGGGGGTTTACTCTTTATTTCTGTGCTTAGTGATTGTGTTTGATAGCAACAATAAATCCCCCCCCAAAAAACAACCAACAGTATGTAAATGATATAGTCTGATCTTATCAACATACTATCTAGAGAGAGCGGTGGGCCTTTGGAAGAAGCTCAACACTACTAAAGACGGTTTACATCATTTTGTGAGGAGCCTGCAGATAAAAGCATAAAAAGAGCTCATAATACAGGTGAACAGGATAAGATGTGCTTTGTGGAGACAGACGCACAAATGTTATGTTTCTAGGTACATTTTCTACTGTGCCATCTGATTTGTATTAACACTCTGCTCCACCCCTATTGAGTATTGTCATGACAACACATGCACTCATTAAACTGGTACAAGAAGCAATTGACTTAGAGCCAATAAAATCTCACTTTGTCAATGCAAAGTCATCAGTGCCAACATAACAGCTGAGCATGAAGTCCGTTTTCCACCGACTTCAACTCTTTTGATTCCTGCGTCTCGTTGGGACGTGCAGCCTCACAGCAGCCAACACCACTTCCTCATGTATGCTGGCTCGATGATGTCACATCTGCAGGCCTATGGCAAGGAAACACCAGTGATGATGCAAAGTGTGTGTGTTAGTGTACAGAATGTGCAGCAACCCATCACAACATTATGTGTGTGTATTGGCCATCAGAGGGACATTTGGTGAGTTTGTGTGTGTGTGTGTGTGTGTGTGTGTATGTGAGTGTAGTGTGTGTGTGTGTGTGTGTGTGTGTGTGTGTGTGTGTGTGTGTGTGTGTGTGTGTGTGGACGTGCGTCAGACATCTCCATCCCTGTGGCAACACTGATTTATCTGTCGTCATTAAACTGGTGCCATTATTTCTGTGCCCTGCGCTCCTATTTCAGCGCAGCAAAGCCTGCAGCACAACACACACACACACACACACACACACACACACACCATACTGTACACTGTGCACCTGCAAAGCCATGAGCACTGCTTGTAGAACAAACACACTCTGTCACATTACCAAACAGGAGCCACCTATAACATGTAGCCGTGTTTTCAGTAGCTTATCAGTGGATTATCTGCACAGAGCTAGATTGTGGTTAGATTTCCCTTTTCATTGTTGTCAGCGCATTACATTTTACATCACATTACATTTAGCTGATGCTTTTGTCCAAAGTGACTTACAATAAGTGCAAACAATCATGAGGATACAACTCCGAACAGCAAGAATCTTGCGAGTACATTAACTTCAAACAGGTACAATCCTTTAAGTGCAGAACACTAGCTTCAAATAAGCCAAACAAAAGTGCAACATACAGAAACAATAGAATACAAACTCAACCATTAGCTACAGATAAGCCAAACCAATATAAGTGCAACATACAAAGAACATCATTTTTATTATTATTATTTATTTATTTTTCGTCGAGGTTTGAAACAGGTGACACAGCAAGGAGTTCTCACTTTGTAGGTTTTTATTTCATCTTGCTATCACTTCAAGGGCCATTTGTGTCCACATGAAAAGAACACACACACACACACACACACACACACACACACACACACACACACACACACACACACAAACACACACGCACACACACAGTATGCATCTGGTTACACACATTCCCACTGCTGCTTACCAAACCCAAACAGATTATAGCTGCTTTCTTTCAGACATTCTCTATATGTTGCATGTGGCAGATTTTGGAGGCAGATGGCGCTGCCAGGCATGTATATATTTTATGTTCCTACCCCGCCCAACTCAGAGGCTTGGGACGCTAAAAAGCTCATAAAAAAAAAAAAATCAAAGTTCAGCGTATAGAGCTAATAATATAATCATTGGGAACACCTGCAAAGTTGCAGATGGACAATTTCAGGCCGACGCTTCGTCAGTCGCGAGGTACCGCCCACCCATATGGAGAGCTGCAGCAGAGGGGACACTGTCACTCATCCTCTACACATACGCACACTGTGTTGAGAGTGTTACTGTGTGAGTCATTGTGTATTTCTCTGTGTAAGGTGTACAATTGAGTTTATTTCTGCATAAATTGTTGTACGTAAAATTATGCTGAAGTTAGATAAACAGGTCAATTTTGTAAAAACCATCTACCAGCCAGTTTCAGGTGTTTGGATCTACCACCAATGATGCTGATGAGACATCAATGTGCCAGCCATGTTAGACTAGATTATTCCAGTATTATTTCTCAACAGCCTCAGGGCTTTCATGGTGTAAAAACGTCTCTGAAACCCACCTCGACCTGTCATTAGGACCTGTTTTAAAAGTGTGCCTCTCATTTGTTAATAGTATTTCTTTGTCACCGAAAACAAAGACGAACAGGTCATACTACATACAAATACTATTTTACTGTTTTAGTGGATCAACATTCGGCCCCAGTCCTCCAAAAGTGAAATCCAAATGCAACGTTTTGCCCAAAGTACCTGAAGCAGCCTTTTAACATTGTTCGTACATCGTTACATAGTGGCCAAACTGTAGTATTACAACTTCTGGGTCCATCACGTGACACTATTGGGCTCTAAATACTTTTCCCCATAGACTTACATTGGGAAATTATACCAGTACCAACACGTAAATAGCTCTTTTTAAAATCATTATGTCCGACAAGTTAAAAAAAGGGATGGGAGGCAGAGTTAAAGAAAACGCTTTTTTGGCACTTTTGGACCTACTCCTTTAATTGGATATTGTTTACATTTTCTCAGAAGACTACATCCAGTGGTTGGGCTTGGTTTTTCTTAGCATTACTAAATAAATGTCCTTCATAACCGACTGAAAACACAGCAATAGTGTCACAAACATCTTGTCTCAAACATGATACTATTTCCTCTCTGACAAGGTTCATATTCTTGGAAAATACACTGGATAAAGCATAAAGAATCACTATACAGTTTGCCATAAAAGGTGCCAGTGCATGATTGTGTGAATTTCAGTGTGTGTGTGTGTGTGTGTGTGTGTGTGTGTGTGTGTGTGTGTGTGTGTCAAATCCTCCATCTTCTTCCTTCCATTCTTCTTCCGCAGCTTCTAAAACACTTTTAAGAGCCAATCTTCATCTGATCTCTGATGTTCCTCATAGCTCACTAAAATAAGACTCTTCCTGCCTCGGCTTTGCTCTCCCACTTTCTCTATGTCACTCTACAGATGCATTTCTTTGAAGATATTTAGAATAAAGTAAGCTCATAGCACTGAGGTGTCATCAAGATTCATTGCAAGGCACTGTTTATGTTTCAGAGTTACAGGATGGGTGATGCAGCTGAGTCTTGCTGTGGTGGCATGATGTGTGACACTTTCTGTTCTTTACAGAGCTAAAGATTTTTACTTTTATAATATTTTCAATTGACCAGAGTGGACAGTTTCAGTAGCGTTGCTTGGTAGGCGTGTGTCAGTCTTACACGGCTAAATGGTGCTGCAATAGCGTGTCTAATCCTAATTGTGAACCTGTAGACTTGTTTTTTCTGGCCAAATTAAATTCTGGTTCTGAGGATGATGCGCAGTACAAACACAAGCAGAACACCACTAACATTAAGAAGCCACATAAGCTGTTGATTTTAGTTCATGCAGCTCAGTAGTCATTTTGCCACATCAGCTGGATGTCAGTCAATTGTTATTTGACAAGCAGGCAGTCAACTTGGAATCTTTTGGCATTAGTGTAGCAAAACATGCTGGAACTGTCCGAATGCTTGGCCTGCGGTATTTCTGCTTGCAGCTTTCTGGAGAATCGCTCATACAAACAAACCTCACACTCAACACTGCGTTTCCTTGGGTTCTGAGTTATACAGCTGCCATGACAAAGTTGCACACCCAAAACCCGGTTACTCACAGTCAAAGACACCGGCGAACTACACTCTGGAATAAAAGAAGAAAGAACACAAGGGGCAGACTTAACCATTAGGAAAGGTAAAAGTAAACAGGACCCATACTGCTCTACATTTATTACCATGTTTAGATGTAAAACATGTTAAATTATGTTATAGTTAGAATGTTTGTTACGCTGTTGTAGCCTTCTATATAGCTGCCACAGAACTATGAAATGTTCTTCCTCCGACCATTACTTCCTGCCGCTCTATTGAGATATTCATCATTCATCGTCTCTATCTGAATCCCCTTCAAATGTGGGGATGTCTCGAAATGCATTGTGTGACCATTGGCCTCTGTTTTTATATATTGTTAAATTTACTGTTGTTTAAAACGTTTTCCTCTGAGTTTGTGTTGCTCTGTAAAAAACGTTGACTTGTAGTTTCTCATCGGTGCCACTAGAGGTAAGTAAAGCGCAACATGTTACTGATAGCACCAAAGAAGAAACGTAAAATCACATCACTTCTTTAGGATTTTTCTTTTTTTTACCTAAAGCAGACCGACCCGACGGCACAAAAATGGAAATTTGTTAGTATGAAAATGTAAAGGACGATACTTTAAAACAAATATATGGTTCTTCATCCGATGGCTGCCAACACACATAGACACATAACTGTGGACTCTGCATGCATTGGTCCACTTGGTCCCATATAGTCTCCCAACACGGTGACACATGCCAGGTGATTAGTGGCTTTTGCACTGTTAAGACGGTGTATTTTTATATCCCGGCTTGCTGTGGGTGGGGTGCTGGGCCGGCTGCTCACAGACCACTGACAGGTGTTAGAGTCAAGGACGGCGCTGTCACTTCATATTAACAGACACATAAATTCGGACAGGGAAAGAGGGGGGCGGCTAAAGTTGAGTGCTGATATTTCTGATTCTCTATCCAGGCAGACATAAATTCAACAAGATGAGTACTCTCTGTCTTCTTTTCAATCTGAATGCACCCAACACTATGTGTCTAGTGCTACAAGTTATTATTGAGACCTTCTACCATATGCACATACTGCGTAGTAAAGTGCATATGGGAAATATTCGCACGGGAACATGAAAAAGGCCTCACATCTGAAAATGCTGAGACACATTCTCCAGCTGTAAGACGAGGTGTCTATACTGAATTTATCGTTGCATTGTATGGTCTAATATTACTTCATAAAGACGTGTAACAAGAAACTATATTCCTGACCATGTGTATGCATGGTTCAGTTTTTTAAATCTTGATTTTTTAACGAAGCATACATGTAGACATTTCCACCACAGTTAGCCATACTGATAAAGCATGAAGACATGCACATAATCACATAATCACATAATCTATATCATTGCATGTGCTTGCTCCACCACTCACCGGGTTACCAATTGTGCCACATCCAAAGGTTCTCCAACAACACCCAAACTGTATGCATGACTACTACACACGACTGTGGCCTATATCATTACAGTTTTTCTCATTCGCTTTGGCTGAGTTCTTGAATAAAGCTCAAATCTCTAAACATTAGCACGTTGTTGATTTTCTATTTCTGATTCATTCAAGCAAATGTTTTGGAACAAGTGAGTAAAGAGTACGTACAATTGACAATTTGTCCAATAACCATATGGCTTGCTGATCAAAACTGATGAGATGATTCTCAGTGAAATTGTCATACTCTTCACAACTTCTAAACATTCCTTCATCATTTGATCCATCAAATGCAAAATTATCCATTCAATAATCCAAATCTGTCAGACATACATGTATGTTCTATAAATATCTATGACGTGTTGTCACATTATGTGCGAAGATACAATTAGTTGCTTTCTACTGAACTACCGCAGGTTTTTGCATTGCTTTTTTTTTTTTTACATTACTGTGTTTTTCCCCTTGAAAATGATCATTGCATTTTCCTGTGTACTGCAACACTGGACAGTATTGACTTTTTTCCAGTAAATGTTTACCTTGGTCTGCTGTTGCAATCTAAAAAGCTCAGTGCGATACACAATAGCATTTAGTTAGACACAACGGACATATACTTGTATAGTACAGTAAGCAGCCAGTGTCAACAAAATAGTAGAAGAAAACAGAGATTTGTATATGTGAAGAATTTCCAGGGTTGACTGCCAACGTGAAAAAATATGGAAACATTACGACCAGTACGTTTCACATGAGGACAACACAACTTTTTATGTTGATGAATTACTGACACAAGCATTAATGAAATGTTTTCGAATGTGAATGCGCAAATCTAAAAAAAAGTAAATAAAATGCGCCGTTAAATTAGAAGTACCGGTCCAGGTCGGTCCGGTCAAGTCCAGACTCGGTACCGCGGTCCTCCTGTTAGTGACCCCTGATCTAAAGTAACGTGACCTTTTCTTTCTGGAAGGTGTTGCTGCTTAATATTTTAAAGGTTAAATGGTCAAAGTTCACATAATACAATGCACCTCCATTGTAAGACAGTATATGCAGTAAATTGAGAGAGGGATATGTCAAAACTAGGACAAATAATATCACAGTCTGATTTTAGGTTAAATGGATATCTATTTATTTTTATTATTGAGCGTCTGTATTAATTTTTTAAGTCTAAATATATAGTAAATATTCAAGTTTCTTTCAGGGTCATGCAAAGGGGCAACACTTTTGCATATATATATATATATATATATAAATATATATATATATATATATATATATATATGGATATCTAGATAGATAAATATCTAGTTAAATGGATAGATAGATAGATGTATAGATGTATAGATGGTATAGCTATTGGTTTATCACTGTCCAGTGCTCAGTGGCTGCAGTAATTAGAAAGCCTGAGACATGCATTTGCAATGTCCTGCTAAGGCCCCGATCACCAATAACAGCATTTATTGTTTTCTAATCAGCAGCCCTTTGGCTGCTCCGATCACTCAGTAAATAATGGAGATGTCAATATTGTCCCGGTCCTGTGACTCTGGAGCCCACTCACGCCCCCACCCTTGCTCACTCGCTCTCCCTTCTCGCTTACCACTATAAAGCAGCCTCATTAATCACACATTACGTTTGAAAAGGGTTCAAACTGTCAAGTGTTGAAAACCTGCACACACACACACACACACACACACACACACACACACAGATGTACACGTGCATGTACACAACCGCAACATCAGACACAGTGTACAAAAAAAAAAGAAATTTGGTCGCACAAAGAACACGAATTTCCCCCTCCCTACACACCATCCCCTCCCTCCATACATTAGTGGTCAAGCAGCCAAAATGTCGTCTCGTCACTGAGGCAGCTCCATTGATTAGCACTTCCAGCTTCTGTTCTGGCCCAGGAATTACCCCTCTAATCTTGTAGTGAGTTATTTACTGGAGACCAATCAGCCTGATCAGAGGAATTACCTTCTTTGTAACCGCCTGGACGCCCGAAGAACTCCAGCAAAACACACACAGGCACACAAATACACACAGGCAGAGAAACATTAATGCACATGTGCATGTGTGAGATGTTCAATTATTTTCTAGTTAAACATGTAAAAAAAAATCTTATTTGAATACAAACGCCCACTCCTACATTGTACACTCTATTACATCATCTGCACACACACTCACATATGCACAACCTGAAGGACACGCTCTTTACTGCTCTCTTTTATCCATGTCAAATCAAAACTGAGTATCTATTCATCCCTAAATGTATATAAAGTTATATTTCGCACTGCCACTCTTGTTGGACTCAATCATGATCTACTGCTGTGTCCGCACCACCGAAAAAACAATTGGCATGTCAGCACTGCAGCTTTAAAGCAATTACATTTGAGAAAATACCACTTAATTCTGCCTATATAGTCATACTGTACAGTACTCAGTACTTTATGGTGGCCTTTCAACTCCTTCCTCTGCCACAAACGATTCTACTTTGTTCTCCTTAATTGGCCACAGAACCACATGAAAGCTATATGTTAACGTGGCAGGAAGTGAGTCAACATTTTCCCCTGACAGGCAGTCTTCCTGTTTCACAAGCATAATGAGATTTAGGGTTTAGAATAAACTGGTGTTTAGGATGGGCGGCATCCATTTGGCATAGGTATGTGAGTGTGACTGAATGTGTATACGTGAGTTTGTGTTCTGATTTCTGTGTAATTATTCATGATCTCCACATCACAAACTGATTACAGTTCAGAAATGTTACAATGTCAGAACAAAATAGAATAAGGTGGGTTGGAATACAATAGAAAATGGAGTTTCTCTATCCGCTACTCCTGTTTCCTTTACTAAATCCTCCTCCTACACCTCACCCCCCCTCACTACTCTTTTCCCATCATTCTCCTTTCACACCCTGATCCTCCTCCTCCTCCTCCTCCTCTCTCATTCTGGAGGGGAAACAGCGGTGGCGACAGGCGAAGCAGAAACCCATTTTTCAGTTTAAATGCCAAGTGGTTATGTAGCATAATATTCAGTCAGAAATTAACCATCTTTCCCCTGCAGCCTGTCAAGAAGTAGAGACTGAGAGCACCGACTGAGGCTGAAGGGGGTGTACATTTCTCCAGCGCTGAGTTTGAATTATCAACACTGGCTTTCCTCAGCACTACTGCAGAGCAGACTTCAGTCACATTACATCTGAAAGAGCTGGCAAATGTCTGCAGCGCTTAGGGCCAAAACATGTGTCACTGAGATCATATCATCTGTTTTTTATTGTGTTGTCCAAATGCAGCAAGGGTTTAAGAGTAAAATGGTTCAAATATATTGTGATGAAAGGTGAGTCGAAGAGATTAACAGTTCTAAGGTGTCATGGCAAAGGTTTATCAAGACAGTTTGACCTCAACAAGTGTATATGGAATCCCCACTGCCTGTGAGATAAACAACGCACTACGGAGGGATCTACTGAGTATTAAAGCAGCAATTTAGCGCAGTATGTTATGCACTTATGTTATTTATTTCATTTATGTGCACGTCTCAGTGTTTACAGCGTTGCTTTGCACATTCACTCCTCTGCTGTTTTGCGAAGGGCGGGGCTTCGCTCCGGACACACACACACACACACACACACACACACACACACACACACACACACACACACACACACACTTACAGTCAGAGACAGAGCGGAGGAAAGGAGAGAAGGGAACTACAAATAAAAACTTGCGTCACACGCGCAACTCCCCCCCCTTCTCTCGGACCTCATCCAGCTGTGTAATCCTCCTGATAGACAAAGAAACAGACAGACAAACTGAGCCTAAAACATTACCTCCTTGTTGGAGGTAATAACTAGCTGGTTCACGACTTAGTTAGTTCAATCAAATCTCCCCACTGTGGATCAATAAGTGTTTATCTCATTTAATCTTAGATCACACACTAGCCGGTTAGACCACTAGCTAGGTTGCATGTGAACCATTCAGACGTGGAGTGAGATGGCTCAGGGATTATAAAGGAGAACAAGAGAGAACGTAAAATGTGAGAGAAATGAAAATAAATATAATTATATTGCATACTATATATATATATATATATATATATATATACATATCAATATATATATATATATATTATATATATATATATATAATATATATACATTCTATTTCCAAACCAATTGGAGCTCATTTGGCATTAAGAATGTAATCTGACTGTGATGTTGTATGATGTGGATTAAGAATGGCATTGTTACCCCAGGGACACACACACAAAGAAAACAACCTTATGTTACCCAACGGAATTTACAATTGTCCATCCAAATTTTTATTTAACAGTTATCCTGGAGAATATCCAACATGCAGTGGTCACAGCCCTCGGCATCTAATACAGATGCACATGGCACCCTTTAGCGTCTGTAAGATTTTTCCCAAAACCTAACCAAGTGGTTTTGTTGCCCTAAAATTCATTGTGTTTATGTTTAGATTCACAACCATAATCAGTAACATACTGCGACCATAGTGGAGTGTCATAGTTTGCCGTGAGTGAGTAGGGCTACTCACTGCATTTGCCCAGGGGTCCTGCCCAAGTGTCCATATGGGGCGAGTTGAGAATGAGAACGGATTGAAACACGACATTTTCCTCTTACTCAAAAAAAGGTTTAAATCTTTTTAAAAAAGCTAAAGCTTTGCCAGACTTTCCGTCACAATAAGATTGTTTTGCAATAGGTAATACAATGCTCTTGTTCAGGGGAACTTGCACATCAGCCCCCTTGTGTCTGCCCAGGAAACCCTGCGCCACATTTAGGCCCTTTGATTCCTCTGGAGCAGGATGGGGATCAATACAGGCTTTCTGAAGTGGCTCCTCCATCCATTCCCTTGCGTTAACGACAGCCATAACTCACTGGGCTGGCAGGAGGGGAGGTTCATATATATATATCTCACCCCCAGAGCTGTGACCTTTCTGTCTCCTCACTGACAGCTCCTACAGAAAAAGGTGTCAATTAATGACATTTAGAAAATTTCATATCACTCCCAATAACTCTGAGGCTTTTTACAGGAACTCTTCTATTGGCACTGAAGACTTGTGTGGGTGTTGGCAAAGGAGGGAGAGAGATAGGAGGGGTGAGGGAGGAAGAGACAGAGAGACAGACAGAGAGAGAGAGAGCCGTCATTAATGTCACTTGGTTTCCATGTCATCATTTTAAACTCAGGATGGTATAAAGGGCAATACATCATTGTGATTGTGTTCAGAATGATCTATTAGTCATCACAGATTTCTTTGTCCAGTCTCTTGTGTGCCACTTTAGCTTTTTTATTTTTTATTCTTTGACAATAAATAAAGTATGTCTTAATAAATTAAACTATAAGGAGTAAGATGCTGGAATAAAATATAGTCCCTATAGCAATTATAAGAAATGATGTGCACAGTACCTTTAGTTGGCCTTTTCACTCATTGGCTTTGAATATGAACTTCTTCCCCTTGCCTTTTCTCTCCCATTCTACTATATCAGTTCCATATCAGTGCCGTTTATGGTGAAGCAGTGCATTGGTTACCTTCTAGTGTTCAAGAGTAAACAGCCAGCGGGTGACATAACCTTTCATGTAGCGCCAGACTGTACGTACACAAATAATTGAAGCCCTTGACCCTGTCTAGCAGCACCAGGCTGTAAGTACAAACCTGACATTTTGATACTGCTCCGGGGGCCCCTTCTACCACTTATTCTTATATTTCAATAATCCATGACGGCCGAGGGAAGGGAAAAAAAAATGGAGGCAGGGGGTATGTGGAAGTGTGAATGATTAAGATTGTCAAACTCAAATAATGCACTTGGAAGACAGACTATAAATCAGGTTTTGTGACATTTTCAAGAAACCACGGCGTACTGTGTATGTGAAGAAAGTCGGGTTTTATAGCTGAAAGCACCCATGCAATCACACACCCATACACACATCGCTCGGTGCCCCAAATGCCATTCATTCATTATTAATATAGTATATTTATTTATTTCAGGCCTTGCTTCCTCAGCCTGTAACCTTTTCAGTGCCTGTGTTTTGAAGTCTTGATAATGATATCTGGTCGTATGTGTGGAGGCCGGATGGGAGGACAGTGACCAGTGGGAAGGTCAGTGGATGATGGTCGTTGAATTTACTGTGGTGAGAGTATACTAATGCAGCAACAGACAGGCAGTTAAGAACTGACAGCTATTGACAGCGGTGAGAGGAGGAGGCCACAGCACCGCCCCCGACAGTGGAAGGATGGTGCTTGTTTTGCCATTGACTAAGGCCCAGGCTTTAGTCGATGGTTATCTCTTGCCTCCGCACCCCTCAATATTGCCCCCGCCCTCTGCCTGGCCCTCCTCCCTCCCTTTCTTTTTAGCATTCACACTTTAATCATCGCCGCTGAGATGTTGTTTGCTGTCACCTCCACCAAATTTACAACACCATCAACAGCATTTGCATATTGCCTAATACGGACATTTCCAATTGAGGCTGTCCCTCAACTGCTGATGGCTTGTGTGTTTCATGGCTGTTATTCCCCCACCTCCCCCATCTCCCCCATCACTGCAGCAATGTCCAGATAAGAGCGATGAAGTTAATTCCTGACCTCCCGATTGACTCGTTCCAACCTACTGTCATTTGCTTCGTATCAGTGGGGGTTACACTACACTGCATTACATGGCCTTGTACCACTGCAATGCGTGTACAATCGGGAACATGAATGAACACAGAGTAGCTTTTACAAACCATAGTAATTTGTATATTAAAAGAATAGGTTGACATTCTGTGCTTATTTGCTTTCTTGCTCAGATTAACATAGAATACATCAGAATTAAATCAATAACTTCCAGGAGCATTTAGCTTAGTATAAAGACTGGAAACAGGGGGAGACAGCTATCATGGCTATGATGGGGGAAAAGGGAAAAAGATGACAAATTAACACTTTATATATTGGTTGTTTAATCCATACAAGAAAAAAATTGTTTAAAAACTACAGGTTGTGGTTCTACAAAGGGTGATGAGCTGGTCTGTTTTTTGGTGGAGTGATGTTATAGTGACATAATGTAGTCCAGCACATATCCCTTATTAAACCATTTATAAATACATATAATCTATGGAGTATATAAATCGTTTACACTTGGATTAAACAAACATGATATAACATGTTGATTAGTGAACTCTAGAGGCACTGGTAGATGGATTTTCTCAAAGCTAAATGAAGTTGATCCTATCCTTTGATTAAAGAGACATTACAGCAACCTATGTTTCAGTCATGGCCCTATGTCCCACCTTCAGTTAATCGGCCAGGTAAGGACCCCCACCTGTTCCACAGCAGCAGTATTGTAGCAACCACAGCTAGTTCCATGCTCCTGATCCAATGCAGCCTAAGTAATCTTAATAATCCTCACCAGTACACAAACTGCTCTGCTCATGAGCCAAAGTTGTCTGCCAACAGATCAAAACAGATAAACGCTGTTTGGGAGTGGAGAGCATTTTCAAGCTGGATGTAAAATCTGAGGAATCAGTCCCTCAAGAAAGGCTCCTTTACACAGGATATGGTTACTTTGGTGAGAGAAAGATTAAAATAAATGTGAAATGTGATAAAAAAGTGCTGCAGTGGAGATTCACTGGATTAGCTGAAACAATGTTAATACTGTAAAGACACACTGTATTGTTCGAGAGCATGTCAAAAACATAATTGGACTGAACATAAGGGAAAATGTAATCCTTCGACAATTGACAGGTGGAAAGTCTCCCTGCAAAGAGAAAAATGCTCATAATCCACCACTCATAGCTTGAGTTGACAAACCCCAAAAAGGCAGTGTCTTCAATGTTACCTTAACAGCCACTGACCACAATCTTTATGGGACATAGGCGTCAAATATCAGTGAACAATGGAAAGAGGAATACTTGCAAAACACAAGGTTGAAAGATGTTTCAGAAATCTCACCTGATAGTTTAATATTGGCTGCAGCAAATGGAACTGATCTAGCAAAATAACTGATCATTCCAATACTTGTGATGAAAGGCTGGCACCTGTCCCATCCCATCATAGGTTTCAGTGTTATCGAGCGCATCCTGATAAAAACTGAGATGATTAAACAGCACAGTGCAGTGAGAAAAGCTTTCCCAAGAAATAAGGTGAGAGCTCTTGTAAAGGCACTATAGCGGAGAGCTGATAGATTAGTAGGCAGTGAAAACAAAGAAAGAAAAGGTTACAGCACCAAAGCACAGTAGCAATCAGATTGAGTTTCGTTTAGCTGCCCAGCCCTTTAAAGAGGACAAGACCTTTCTATTTCAGTCAGACCAGGGCCCCCGTTGGCCAGATGGTCTTGAGTTCTATGACACACTAGCATGCAAACCCCATGCAATGCTAGTGAACAGTGGGACCCACCAGTAGATGTAAGGCACCTGAATGAAGATCAGAGACAGGTAGTTAGACAGATTTTAAGAGAAGGTAAAGCAAATGGCCATAACTCTCAAAGACTAATTCAGTGCATGGGCCACTTTACCAGGAGATGAAGGTTTACCTCCACGACCTGATATCACAGAGCCACAACTGTCCATGGTGTCTTGGACCCAAGGGGTGGTCGGATGGTTTTTCCAGTTCAGGTTTCTTTAACCTATGTACAACCGGAGGGATGCCATCATTCTAGAGAGGTAAAGAGTTTGACTTCCTGACCAAGACACCATGGACAGTTTAGAGGGTAATTCATGATCCTCCCTCCAATTGTGGAAAGGCTTACCACCTGTGACTGAGGAAAACAGAGCACTGACAGCTTTTCTTACCCAGTGGGGACTTTGAGTGGATACACAAAGTTCTTACGGAGAAATAATTCCAATTCATCCCCATCTTTCAAGGGCGCAACATAAAAAAACACAATTTGGGTTGGGATGGGTAACTTCCTGGCGTCCCCGTTTGCTGCTGGCAACTGCCAAGAAATATATAATGTCCTAATTAGTGGGCTTTAGAGGTGCTGGTAGGGGGATATTGTTACCTTTCGACAGAGCCAGGCTCGCTGTTTCCTACTATTTCCAGAATTTATGTTAATATAAGTTAAAAATGTAAACTGTTGGCTGGCTCTACCTTTTGTATTTACAGTACAGACATGGGAGTGGCGTCTTCTCTTCTAACTCTCGGTTTGTACACATGTTTTATACATTTGGAATTTTTTCCGTTCACTTTACTGGTTTTGTCTGTATAATCATGTCCAATCAGGAAAATAGGCATACAGCTAAAGGAGTTTTACCCTACTCCAACACTCCTCTCCTCCTCTTGTCCTTAGCTGCATGTTGTTTTGATACACAGCTGCCATCTGTGTGAAATATTAATGCAGTGGGCTGATTTGGGGTGTCGAGCAGTGTCACTCATTTGGCTTTTAATCATGCGGCAGCTTGAGAAAAAAGGAGGGAAAATAACTTCCCTTCCTGGGTGGCTGTCAAAGTCTTCCCAAAGTCATCCGGCACATAGGGCGTCATGCCTGTCGCCTGTCTCTCCTCTCATTGACAGCTGCATTTTTGGCTCGACTCCGAGTGGCTGAGCGCTTTCACGTCTAGCCTCTCTTTCAGCCAAAACAAGGACAGCAGCCATGAAAATTTAAATAGAACACCATCTCGTCTCTTTCCTGCACAGAGGCCTTCTTTCCTGAAAGGGACAAATTAAGTAGCTTAAGCTACATTTTTCAATGCATTTCACTCAAATTGGTTGTATTTGGAAAAACATTTGCGATTTTGATGCATTATCGACTGCTGACATTGATACATGAGTTTGCCAGATCCTGAGATGTTAAGTGTGCATATACCAAGAGAACATCGCACCATGGGCTGCCTTCAAGAGTTGAAACTGAATACATTTACATTTTCTTTCAAACACACAAAGGGTCCAATATCTGATTAATGTGATTAGATTCATAATTTAGCTAAATTAAATAAGTATAATTATTACATTAATCAGCAGACTCCATTGACAGCATTAATGTTTTAGTGTACTCAATATGCTCAACTCTGCCGTGATTTCATATATTTTTAAGGCAAATAAGAAATAAACTTTGCTACTGAGAAACCTGTTCACAATGAAAGAGTAAGATTTATATATCTCGTCACTTCCCTTTAGAATATCACTGATCCCCCCCATGGCCCATTATCTAGGTTTTTAATAAGGGCGTCTAATTAATATTTATAGCGTAATTGCCTGTTTTCTACTTTATTTTCTTGAGAAAGAAGCAACACGACTAAAATACTGTTGTTGTTAATTAAGACAAATGCATTAATTATTAAAGATGCAAACATGTCAAGCAAGCATAACTAATTATTCTAGTGTGTTAACAGTTGTTTAATGCTAGCAGAAGCTGAATTATTTAGCGCACACGTGCCATATTTGGACTGTTTGAAATGTGCTGTGGTAAGTGTGGTGAGGGAAGTCGCAGCAGGATCTCAGAGAAGCTGAGGGAAAAAAGCAACAGAGAAAACACTTGTACAGATGGGGCTCACCTAACTATGATTGCTCATTACAGGTGAATGTGAACGGGATGAGGAGGTTGGTAGGAAGAGATGGTGTTAATTTAACGCACCACAAACTGTCAGGTTTTGGCCATGGTAATGCAGAAGCTTTTTCTGAATGCGTGTTTCTTTTTTTTGTATTGGCGGTAAAGTACGTCATAGAATGAAGATAACTGGATGTGACGGCAGACAATTTATGTTGTTATGTCTTAATTGTCACCTGATGTGCATGCAATCTGGAACGCTGACAAAGAAAGACACTTCCTCTCCGAGGATGAGATGCGAAGACAAACAAGTTTGATCCGATCAAACCCACTGTGAGGTGGATTTGAACAATTTAGGCCTTAGAGCTACAGTAAGTGTGATGTCTGTCTGTGTTCTGTCACTGAACGCTTTGTGAAATGAAGTTATATGAACTATATGCCACCTGCACAACAAGATCATGCTATTCATGACTCCTACCCACCTGACACAAATACCTGCATCCACACAAACACACACACAAACAAATCTTAATGCAGAGCCTAATTAAGCCACTTAAGTAGAAATCACTACTGTACAAATGATTTTAGCCCATAAAAACTGTCATACAAAAATTGGCAATTAGTGGAGAGCTGAAATAGCTGTCAGTTTGAATCACTCTTTGGCTGTTGTTTCCCATTTCACTTTTCACTTCCATTGTGATATCTGTCAAGTGTGATGGTCTCCGTAATTACACACAACGCTCAGTGCAATCATAATATAAATCATGATATAGACATCCATATGCTCTGCCTCCCAACAGGTACATTTAAGGCTGAACATTCAAGTTGTGTCACTGTTTTTCATTTCATCAAATCAGTACAGAGTCAGTCATTATTAAGAAAGAAAAAACCTCTCCAGGATTATCCAGACATACTGTATAACACACCTGGCTGGTTAAGTTATTATATTCATTACATTATATTATATTGGGAAGATTTTACACATGGGATTGACAAAATATTATAACGTGTTAAAAATAGAAGAAGAAGATGAAGAAGAAGAAGAACTTTATTAATCCCGCAAGAGGGATTCAATATTAATTCAATAATTCAATATTAAATTACATTTTGAACACATAGACGGTTTTGACTTTTATCAGAAGGATATGATAGTGCTCATAAAAAACGTAGAAAATAAAACCATTCAACGATACAAATGTTCTATAGAGTTATATTTATGTGTGATTGCCTTTCACAGGTGGAAGAAATTGGCTTTGCACAAACTTTGAGGACTACAAGAAAAGAAAAAGAAAAACATGTATTTTAACCTTTAATGTCGCACCTGTGAGTTGAAAATCACTTCGAAACATGTTGATTCCAACTAGTATAAAACTTTGGCACAAGGTCATGTCATGCAGGCACTATTTAACTGAATATTAAAAACAACACATTCTGCATATTATCGCAAATGTGACCGTTTCAAAAATAATTTAAATCTCTAAACTACTTTGTTATGATAAACCTTTGAATTCATATCAAAATATAGTTTTAATGTGATTAAGAAACATCTGAAATCAGCTTAAGCCTGCTTAAATTTAAAGCCAAAGTCAAGCAACTAAAGTATGTAATGTATTGTTAACTGCACAGTTATCATTGTCTTCTTCATCTTTGATGCCTCATAAAGTGAGAATTCAGCTTTATGTTAATCTTTTACAATAATTATTATTTATTTGGATAAATATTATATAATTATAATATAATAAAATAATATAATTATGTGTTCATTATTTTATTGTTTGTTTGTTGTAGTCTACAGTTTATTGTCAAATTTAAAATGTATTTAACCTTTGTGATCTGTAATTAAATAGCCAGAAATGAATAAAGCCTATATAGTGAATTTTAAATAGTTTTTTTGTCAAGACTAACTTATTAATTAACAAAATAGATGAAAATGAACAACTTAACTACTTTAAGAAATGACAGCTGTTGCAGCAGTCCCTCCTCCTAGTGGTTGTCGGGGGGTATTGGAATGTTGGCGGTTCTAGTTTCATCCGCCCTTGGTAACATTTACTTTGCTGCATATTTAAATATACAATGCTTTCTGTGATGTATGTGTGCCATAAAACCTGATGATTTTCAGAGATTCTTGACTGGACTATCCAATCAACGCATGAGGAAACTGTTCTGGATTTACAGGGCGAGAGATGATTCTACCATTTGAGCATGTCTTCATCCTGCTCCTGACCTTTTTCAGATTGTACTGTGCTGCTCAGGGCGGTTTTAAGCCCCCCGGTCAACATACGTTAAAGCAATGGTCACAACCCTGTGTGCTTGTGATCCATTGTTGTGCTTTTTTAGAAAGAATACTTATATTATACTTTACTCTAAACTGTGGGTTATTTTCCCATCCATTCACTAATCAGCACACACACACACACACACACACACACACACACACACACACACCATCTGCTCTGTAGTGTGATTTATAAACTGATTCTGACTGGTGGGTACATGACAGTTGCTTTCATTTTTTTCTATATATTTTCCCCCTTTTCACCAAGGTCATTGGTGAGCAAACCCCTCTCCAAGTTTTTCCAGCACGTTCTTCTTTCGTCCTCCTTCCATTCCTCCCTCCTTGCCTCCCTCCCTCCCTCCGTCCCTCCTCGGCCTGATGGCCCCATGAATCATCCCGTCTTCCCCATCGAACTCTCCGACGCCTCCTTCCCACCACAGCCACCCCAACTTCCCCAATCCTTCTTCATTCCCGCTAACAATTTGGTAATGAAATATTGATTTTTAGTTAGATTCAAATGGATGTTATTAACTTTGCATTGATAAATCACTCCCCTCTCTTTCTTCTTCGTTTCTCCCTCTCTCTGTTTTTGGATAGAGTGCTGGTAGTAACACCTGATTCACAATAAAGCCTGGAGGCCTGATTTGCTACATGACCTACAGTGCTCCTTTTGGAGGCCACTCCTTGTTTTCCTCACATACAGACACAGTCCTCCCCTCACACGCACAGTCTGCCTGCATTAAAAGCTGTGAATATATACTGATATACCTGTTGTGTGGTCAATGACAGTGGTTTATACCATGTTGTATTGAATATTGTAAACTCAGATGAAGTGCCCTTTTCAGAGTGAGTCATGCATGGCTTTGCAATGTCCTCTCCAGCCCAAGGAAAAGATGATTACTCTATCAGTACACAATGAAATGTTTTAAAGAGGTGAGGTGCTCTTAGCTGTGCACAAAGTTCTGATCATTTCGATTTTTTCCCCAGCTATAACAAAAGGAAATATTTGAAACAAAGATATACATTCTGCTGAGGTAAATATTGAGCAGAATGCCATGGGCAGTACCCGGAGGTTTACCGGTGAGCCTCTATCGAGAGGTCGACACAATTTAATTTGAGAAACACAGAAAAAACAAGCAATTAAAGAAAAACACAACAACAACACTACCACACACAGAGACAGGAAGAGAGACGGCTGTGCGCTGGAGATCGGGCTGGCTGTCATCTTTCTCCCTGTCTCCTCCCCCAGCCAATCACGTTTGATTATCTGGCTGGGTCCTGTAGCTGGGCCTGCCCCTTCTGTGGTCTTTCGATGTCATTTTAACACGGACCCAGTTGACTTTTGCTGACTTGTTTAACATGAATACCACTTCTAAAAAACTAATATTTGGGGCTGAATTGTTCATGGAAAATGTGTTAAAATCCAGAGAAATAGAAGCACTCAAGTGCTTCAAAATAACTAGTTAATACATTTAGTGCTTGTGGTGGCAGCAGCAGTGTTTCTGCTGACAGCTGAAGGCTTTAATAAGCGGCAGGCAGAAAAACAACAGGGACTGCCCATTGTTCCGACGGCCCATTATTGAGAAAAATGTCCCACAGGACTGAAAGCCCATTTGTCCGACAGCCCAAAACCCGAAAGCAAACGCCCATTTCTTCAAAATCACACACTCTCTCTGCTACAAACACAAGCAAAAGGTTATTGTTTTCTTTCCTACTATGGTGAAGTCATGTCCTGCTCTACTCTGCCTCTGATTGGCTGGTACTCTTTGCCTCTGTTGGTTGGGTTCAGGCATGAGGAGTGAGATCAGTTAGGTTTAGGGTAAGAATATCAGGGTTTGCCAACTTAAAAGCAGAGTGCAATTTAAAGCAGGTTTTCATGAAACTTGATGGAGATGCGTAGCTTGGGCAAAGGAAGTATCCATTATTTTTTGGAGCGAGGCAGATACACATTTGACTTTCTTTAGTTGAATTTAGTAGTCTGTCGACATCAACCTGTAAATTAATGTTAATAGTGTAAATGTTTTATGTTAATATAAAGTAAACATTTGTTTTGAGAAAATTGTATTGAGTGATTGTATCTTCTATTGTATTCGTATATTACATTGCTTTTGTGGACCTAAGACTTTGGTGAAGGTCTAAAAAGGTCTAAGAACATTTTAAAAAGCTCTTTACACACTGCTCTACGACATCATGGAGTCTCATTATGGAGAGTGCTGAGACTTTTTTTAACACATTTTGATATGAAAACCATGAGTAAGAAGAAATATATAAATGAATATGAAAATGCTCTGAAACCTCACAGTGTCTTAAGGGTGGTGGTGTTTCTTCAGTTGGGGTTTTCTGAGCTGCAATTATTTTATTTATTTATTGTGGCACTTGAACCACGCTTTTAATTCTAGATTTCACTTCCTTTTTTCATGTTTGTGTCAATTTATCCTCATAAATGACTGATAGCTTACCGAGGCTTCGGTTTGCTGCCCGACTGAAGGAAATCTCAGTGGCTGTAATTTGTTCCCTTTAGATGTGTTTGTTTTGTCTCTGACAGTGTTGCTGAAATGGAACTGTCAGCTGGAAGACAGACTTTGAACATGAAGGCTTTCATTTTTACAATGAATGTAGTTTATGTTCAACAATGTGAACAATGTGTGCTAACTTGACTGATATGTGTATTGTCTCTCTCTTCTCACACTGTTGTTTAATTGTGTTATACCTTAACGCAAAACTGATTTCATTGATTGATGACATTTCAATTAATTTCTTATTTATAGGCATGGCCTGCTTTCCACAATGGACTTCACTGCATAGTTTCACAGCTTCCTGCACACACCAATACACACAAATATCCCACCCCCCCATCTCTATCTGGTATTAAAAACCAGATATTTGACACAAGATGGACGTGGTGGACAGGCAGAGCCCAGGGGACACAACCGGGGTTGCATATGAGACGTCCGTTACAGGGAGGGGCATTAACATTTCTCTCTGTGCGTTTTCACTGACAGCGACACAATTTCCTGTTCCGTCTGGCGAGCTTGTGACTGCGAGCCAGGACTGAAATGTAATCTTTGGGGCTCACAGCGCATTCTTCCTCCCCAGAGTATTTCCCCACCAAAACCTTGAACTCTGCTCGGGAAATCTTTTATTCCGAGGCCCCAGTGTTTTTTAGTCTGAGAAACAATGGAGCACTCTAAAACAGACTGACTAATATCCCGGGCATAAGATTACGCTAGACCCTGGTTGGAATATGAGCACACACACACATAGACACACCTGCAACATACAGTAGAAGCATCGAGATTACAAGCCACTCCTAGTCTCTTTTCTTCCTTGACTGTTTCCACATTTGTAAAAATGTTAATATATTTCCAGTCATGCATGTACTGGAACATTGAGAGAGAGAGAGAGAGAGAGAGAGAGAGAGAGAGAGAGAGAGAGAGAGAGAGAGAGAGAGAGAGAGAGAGAGAGATTATGTGTCTAGGAGTCTCCACCATGACCTGGAATGTGGCGGGGGAACGTCGTGTTTGAGTTCATGTTGATTTCTCGGGAGAAAGGCTCTCTATAGGTTTAAAGTAACAAGGAAACATTTTCTCTCACTGCTGCCACTGTGATTTATGTTTAGACAACAGATCACTGTGCCAGACAGTTTCACACATTATGACACTGGGCACACGTACGGCTGAGGGTGTTTGTGACAGTGAGTGGCACAATTTAAATATATATGCGCTTTATCTTACACATTGAAAATTGTTTTACTTTTGTCGTTGGTTGTTTATTGGGGACATGATTTTCATATTGTATCAAATGGCCAATATCAGTGGTCAAAATGTTTTTTTATCTCACTTACCTAGAGGTTTGTAGTCATGTCATAAAATTCAGTTTTATTTGTTTAGGTTTTCAAACATCATTACGATAGAATGAAAGCTGCTAGCATGCCTGTACACTTGTATTCTTTTTTTCTTCTCTGCTTCAGACCCATCTCCTGACAACCCATCACATTGCTTGACTCTCTTTTTGTTGACCTTTTTTCAATATATATAATATATATATATATATATATATATATATATATATATATATATATATATATATATATATATATATCATATAGAACTATTTATAGAAAGTAAAAATTCCTGCATTACGCTAAAATAATAATTGTGAAAACGTTATAACCATAGTTGTTACAGTGTGTAGATCAAATGATGATTCTCTGAAAAGCTTTATTTGCACTGATTATTTGCCTGTTTGTGAATGTTTTTAACCAGTGTTGGTCAATTTGACCCGTAACATAATAAATGTAATTTTTTTTCAACATTATAGAAATTTTAAAAACATAGCTTGACAGGACTATTACTAATTACAGTGAGCACTGCAGACTCGTACGACATACGTCTAAGAGGGTCCAGTCCGCAGGGTGCTTATTTGGAATCAGATGACCTCATTGTGAACTGTTTTCATCGGAAGTAAGAAATACCAAAGAAGTAGTCCCTAAATAAACTGTTTGATTTTCCAGTAATAGGTAGTAATAGGGTAATAGGGAAACTTGTTTTTGGAGAATACTGTTTCTATTTTTAATGAAAATGTTGGGAGCACCACAAAAATACAACACATCCTTTCATGAACATACCAAAGTCAGGAAGAATGACTTCCCAACTCCGGATACGGGACCATCTGAGTAACACTTGAAATGAAACATTGGCCTTGGCATTCTGCGCTCCCCGAGTGCCATTATTGTTTTCTAATAATTTGGATTAACCGACTTTATAAACTGCATGTTAAAGTCTGCAGCCTTACCTCTAGTCACGTTGATGTTGCGGTTATTGATATGTTACTGTAACAAATTCTATAAATGTTTAAGACCACAGCCTCAGTGATCAATACAAGCTGCGGCAGGCTCCCAGGGAAACTGTAAAACAGTGCTGTGACCGCACTGCATATAACCCTACTGCATCCCTGTAGACGGTTTTACAATAGCGTGACCTTTGTTAGGCTCTAGAAGATGCACAACCCGTCCTATCCTCCCTCGCTCAGTGCTATAAGGACACATTAAATCAAGATAGGACTGCTGTATTAAGTAGGGAGACTGTCTCATGCTACATGTAGATAACCTTGTGTTATTAGCTCCCTGATGGCCAATCAATATGCCACTTCCTAGCTGCTGAGGATGAACCGAGTCCCTCACCTAGATAATCATCTCTCACTGTCTGATGTCGAATAATTGGTAGCCTCTCAATCCCAGCTTAGTTGACAAGGGTGGTTTGAATATTAAAAAACACTGCACTAACAGTCTATCATTCTGAACAGAGAGAATAAACATTCATATAGATAATATTTTGAGATAATTGAGCTGGGATGCATCACCAAGCCCTAAGGAACTAAAATATCTTGATAAAGAGAAGCTGGGGATGGGCTTTGCTTAAAGTGTACTGTTGATCATAGCTGTAATGCTATGCATAGTGAGAGAAGGACGGTGTTTATGACTGTGTTGGGAAAAGAACTGCAGCAGAGAGTTGAGTCCCTGATGGCCATCTCTCTGTGGAGTGGAGAAATCATCTTCCCACTGAGCGGCTGGTCCCCAGCGGACAGAATTGACATGGATGATGAGGATGGTGATGATGTTTAAACGAAAAACTCCCTGTCCATATGTCCACATCGGCACTTCTTCTGCCCCTCATGCTGCCGCTCTTTCTCTTTCACCAATTTCTCCGTTGTCTCTTTCTCCACACTCAAATGTATTTTCTCGTCTTCCAAAGAATCTGTAGCACATTTATACACAGCTGCATTTGTTTAAGCATCATATTTCTTCGTACAATGCCACATATTCGTGCAAGCGCCAAATTATTCCACACTAAACATTTGGCTCTTTTAAGAATTCCCCAGTGAGGTTTCTTAAAATAATTCTTTAATTATAGACTTCGATGAGGAGCACACCAATGAGGCTTTAGTATTGTTTAAGTATTTTGTATTATAGGAGATCCTAGATGACACACTACAAGACTTATATTGAACTAAATGTAATCCATAAATAAAGTTCTTACTTTTATATAAACTCTCAATCATTAGTTTAGAAACCTTCATAAAGGGGCATCTACAAGGTTCCTTCTGTGTTCTTTAGTGATGCACAAACACATCATTTACAATTGTTTGCCACTGTTTTTTCCCTAAACTTTGACAGTGCTTTGTCTAATTGCTGTAACAGGCTTTACTAAATTCTAAACATTGTATGGGAAAGGGTTAGGTTTGGGTTAGGGCTAGGTCTATGATAAGGAAGTGTGCAGTCAGACAGGAAGCTCTCTGTGGACAGTCTAATATCTTTAGCTGCATAACTATAGCTTAGCTGATGTAGGCCTACACTTATGTTAAAATTGTACAGAGTTAATATCATGTGCAATCAAAAACACAAACTATTTTATCTTATAGAGTACACTTATGTCACTATAAGATACATCATATTGATAGCTCACACTGCCCATAGTAGTCAGCTGGCAGTGACTATGCTAGCAAGTTAGCTCAATAGCAGTAGTGCTAAAGCTAACCCCTGTTACAAAGTCTGCCAAAGTAGCCAAATTGGGAGTCGCTATAATACCATGCCGGTAAGCTTGGGAAGCAGCAACTTGGATTGAATACAAAGCTTCTGTGTGTGCTGCTAGCAAAGCCAGCTGTTAGCTACGTCGTTTTCACAAAAGTATATCAACTTATAATATATATATATATATATATAATTGGAAGCTGTATTTACATGGTAAAAATTCAGTAAAGCATCGCCCAATTATCTTCAGGCAATAAATTTGAGTTCCTATCTGCTCCAAAGCTTTTTGGCTGCCACTACATTCTTACCTTTCTGTGGCAGAGACAAGCAAGCATCCAAAACATGAATGTGCATGTTAAATCAAAGAGTTTGCAAAATGTGAACTGCAAAGTAACCCAACAATGTCACTGACCTCTTTTGTCTAGAATGGAGTTTCTTAAGGTCACTTGGTGGTTCTCTGTGGAATCAGACAGTGGCTGGCAGTGTAAACTTTGGATATAGCTGTCATCTCTCTGTCTCTGCCTCCCATGGTGGTACTGAGGGCACGTGTGTTTGTGCCAGTCTTACAAGGGCAACATCAAGACACAATATAAGTGTCAAAGTAAGAGAAACATATGGAAATCACTGGCAGAAGTGGCAACACTTGTGCCTGCAGGATGGAAGCTGGATGTTGGATGTTGTGGAAGCTGACAACCAGCCGAGTGGCCACCCACGGGGGCTGCTGCTCCCGGGGCACGGCTGCGGCCAGGAGCCAGGGGAGCTCCGGGGAAGCTTCAGACTTGGAGGGGTGTGGGGGTGGAGGCTGTCATAGCTGGATCAGTGGAAGAGGCGGACACCATGCACCCAGGTTCAGTACATAACACTCAGGGGACAATTCAAATGGAGCACATAAACTGTAGCTGCTAACCTCTGCAATACAGCACAGACACACTGTCATACAAATATTCATATGCCTACATAATGTTTGCACAAAACACATACAATTAAATGCATAATATTAAAGTCTGCCTCCAGACATGTATGTAAAAATGCAACAATTAATATTTAGCTTAACATGGAATTGCTTGCACTAGGTTGAGTAGTGGGCATGATGAGTTTTGCTGTCTGGTCTATTTTTTTTCCATTAAATATCAGAGAGATTCAGTCATGCGTGTTTGACTCAGATAAAAAGTATGTTGTGCACCAAAATCGGCAACTAGCAGACGTATCTTAAGTTAAGTGATACATTTTGGTAGCTTAAAAATTACATGTTCAGCATTCTCCAGTACTTAGCTCCACCATTTTGTGTCACGTCTGGTTCCAAAAAAACAAGATGGCGATGGTCAAAAACCAAGATGGCGACCGCCAAAATGCCAAACTCTCCACAAACCGATGGATGACTTCTATGGTATGGCTGACACAGTATTTGTGGTTTTGAAACACAAAATAAAATTGATTTTCAATGGCTAAATTTTGTATGTATTTTCATTCACCTAACTTTTGTTTTTCTTTCCTTGCCTTACAGAGTGTACCAACTGGTAAGTCCATATCTTTATACATTCGTCCCGTAACAAATTTTATGAATGTCTGTTGACTGAAATGTTCAGGATATCTATGATAGCCATCCAGGACTGTGATACACATCAGGACAGTTGTGGATCAGGGCTAGAGACCCCAATGCCAGAGTATAGGTCTTCCACTAAGGTACACTTTTCCCATACACACACACACAAACACTTTTTCAGGAGATAATAAAACACTTATTTGTTACGACAATACCGAGTTTATGTTGTGTTCACACAGTTTTTCATGACAGATTTGAGATCTTTAGTTTCATTCATCCAGTTTCTGTTGCCATATATTACATCTGTAATTCTCGTTTGATCATAAAATGAAGCAAGCTGGTTTGATGAAAATCACCAATCAACACAGCACTAATGTGTAAGAAAAAAAAGCAAAATAAATGTTGTCATTAGTTCACTTGATATAGCTGTCAGGTTCAATCGTCCTTTGAATGTTGTTTGGATTCCATTTTCACACACATCATCATGATTTCTGTCAAGTTCGATTGTTTCCAGGTAAGAGTAATTACAGGGAGCTCGGTGTAATCTTCCATTAAATTAACATCCATATGCTCTGCTTCCCACCAGCTATGGCACACAGCTGAAACTATTTTTGAAAATAAGAGAGATACTAAAAGCAGATGAAAGTTACAGTACCTCACTAAGGTTTCTAAAGCAGCTGTTATCAATATTTATATTGACAATGGATCAAATGACTATGGTTAATGCAGGGGATGCGTGAATAAAATAACCTAAAGATAGTAATTACCCGAATCGCAGCGCTACAAAGCATTTTAGCATCTTTCTAGCTCATCGTTTTGTATTTACAGCCCACAACTGTATCAGTGTGGTTCAGTTTCACTGCTCTTAACAACGCTTCCCGGGCTGCTGTTGTCAGCAAACAAGCTCTGATACAAGGTTCCTGCCCAGAACCAAAGAGCAGAAAGGCAAAGTTAGCAGCTAGCTAGTGAAGTAGATCCTCTTTCAGCTAACGATCCAGCCAACACCCGGGTGGAAAGCTGTCTGCTCCATCTCTGAAAATATGCTCTGTTGCACCTGTGACCAAACCAGTCAGGTAGGGTCATGGAGTACCCTTGTACATCACTTCAAAATATGACTATGAGCCTTTTATATTAAGAGACTATCTTAATGAGAACCTTTTTGTACTGTACACTAGAATCTGCTGTAAGATGAGTATATCACTTTCACATTTCCCCAGAGTTTGGAAGAGTGCAGGATTGTTGTGGTGGTGATGTGGTCTAGGTGACACACCTTTCAAACAGAACACCATAAGTTTGTGAGTTCAATACCAGGGCTGCCCCCATTGTGCCTTGAGCAAGATACTTCCCCTGAGTTGCTCCAGGGAGACTGTCCCTGTAGTCACTGTAGTCACTGTAAGTCGCTCTGGATAAGAGCATCTGCTGAATGACCTGTAATGTAATCTTACAAAAAGTGAAAGCTTCACAACAAATTATCTATGTGTGTACATTTGTGACACAAGCCCATATTTTCCTTGCGAGCGTGTTGACAATGTGTTAAGATGGTCAGTGAGATCAACTAAAAGAGTGAGGCCTGCCAACCACTCAGTTGCTCAGTTCTGCTTTAGTCTTTTAAAATAAACGTACAGTTTAACAACTAAACCAATGTATATCTGAGTGGTAGATTACGTCCTCGTATTGTGCATCCTTCTCTGAAAGGAAAGTTTGGAACTTTCAGTGATTTCATGCTCTTGATTGGATGAGATCATCACATCACCCAGCTGGGTGCTCTGGTGCAGGGTGCTTCCTGAGGCAATGCAGTTTTACGGCCCCTCCTCAACACTCACTAACTTTACTGCACACCAGGGATGCTATTACTTCATGGAATGGCCGGAGTGCCATCAGTTATAACTCCACACTCACTGGAAAAAAGTAGTCTGTTTCCACCATGTCCAGAATCCCCTGCATTCACTTTATGTGACTGGCAAAGTTTACTTTGTATAGAAGGAGCTGCAGAGCAATCTACATATAGTGATAGTTACACCTAGAATTGCAAGTCAGGCTTAGTATGACATTTAAATGAACTTGTATAAAAGCTTTAATGATGTTTAGAATATGAGAGCAGCTGTTTGTTTGTGGCATTTTCAACTTTATTTCACAGAGGACAGTGTAAAAAGGGCTATGATATGCTGCAAAGGTTCCAAGGCCAGGATCGAACCCGGAACGTTGGAGTTATGTGGCTTGCGCTAACCACACGGCTACCAAGGCACTCCAGCTGTACAATTTAATAGCATTGTAACTCATTGTCAGTGTACATAAAGTCCTCCGGGACACACATGGTGGGAATGGACAGATTCAACTTAACAGCTAGCATCACATGCTGTAAACAGTTGTCTCTGGTTTACACAAAGAGCAGGGCCGTGGATGTGTGCGACTGTGCATGTGTGGTCATGTGTGCATTTGTTGGTCCATGTCCACTCTGTGTGAGGGGGATATTGACAGAATACTGACAGGATGTTGATTATCCAGCTTGCAGGAGGCTGAGGCCTGTCTGGACGTCAGGTAGGAGTCACAGCACCGAGGAGTGATGAGACAATCAGACAGAGAGGGAGAGAGAGAGGAGGGCATATGTCAGGGGCAGAGGACGATGACAATAAGCTGTCTGTCTCAGCTGACACACACAGCACTATCAGGATCAGATTAGCTACAGCACTGCTCTAAAATGTGAAACACAAAAACAAGCACACATGCACAGGACATGCAGTACATGTACTTCAGATGCAGTCTCTCCTTCACCCCTGGTGTCTCTTGCCATATTTATTTAAGCTGTACTATAGATACTCCACTGAAAGAGTAAATACTGATTTAAAGCACAACTCTGCAGTCCCCCTTAGATCAACTGAGTCTTCTTATATATTTCAGGTTGTTTTATTAGTTTTTACAGCCTGCAACCTATTTGTTTTGGTTCAATTTCAAAAAGGTGAAGCCAATGCGGAAGTGCCTTAAACTTGCATTCTTTCAAAATGCCTGGAGGGGGCAACTCCACTTTATTACCTCAGTAAACATGTTCCTAATGAGTTTATGGTCTCAATCACTAGTTTCAAGTCTTCTTCAATGCATCATAATGTTAATTTAGTAAATTATGGTCCCATTTAGAGTCAAATATACAATAAAGCAGCGTATGCTTTAGGGCGTGGCTACCTTGTGATTGACAGGTCGTTACCACGGTGTTGTCCGTCTTTTCGTCTTTGAATTTAACCTTTTCATGCCAAACTCTGGGCTTCAAAATGGTAGTACACAAACAAATAGATGATGTCACCATGGCTTTGTCCACTTATTAAATACAGTGTATGTTCGCATCGCTTTCATCAGTGCCAAATCCAGCAGACAGCTTTTTACAGTGAAAAAAGCTCTGATAAACCCAATGTGCGCTGCCCAGCACCAAAGGGCGGACAGACAGAATTATCATAGTGGTTGGAATTCCTTTATTGTTCATCGTTGAGGAGTTTTTTAAATTAAGATTCAAGATTCAAGATCCAAATTATACACAGAAGATTTCTCTTTGAAACAACCCAAGTGATTTAAACAGCTAAAATCACAGAATAATGTTTCATGTTAAAAATCAGTGTTTCTCCAATGTGGTTTTGCAGACATTTGACGGTGGGGCTGCGAGCTAAGTGCTAACGTTTGCTCAGCTTGTTTCTCTGACTACCTAAGATCCATACTTACGATGATTAATATTAATATATATAGTTAAAAAGATCAAAAAAGTGTATCATTAAAATAAATGTGGCTTAAAACTGGATAAAAAGTAAATTTATGACAACCACAAGGCTGACCCATGCTCATATGGGATACATCGACACTGCAGGAGACAAAATGAAACCGTGATTCAAATTACAAATAACTCTGAGTTTGAAAATTGTTGGAAGCATTTGGGATAATGTAAATATATAGCATAGGTTGAGTCGTATTTAGACATTTTAATTGTGAAATGTTACATATTATCAGCAGTTTTGATTTCCACCCGTGGGTGTTGAAGTTTCAGTGATCTTACCTGACACCAGAAACTTAGGCAAATGCAGATTAGGTTTTTGTTGTGTTGTAAATGTTTATATTATGCACAGCGGGCACCCTTTTGTGCTATATATCCATTCTTCTGTTTAATTTTCCTCTATTGGATTAAAACCCAGCGAAATAAACATGTTCCATTATTTGTACAATCTTTAATTATGCATTAGGGTGTGGTGTGCACATTAAAAAAGATGCAACTAAAATGTTCATTAAATTTGCATAAGTGACAACATTTTAAGCTGAGTACAAAAACATAGGCAGAAGTCCATTTACCAGCCCACAGATGAAAGGGCATGTGGTATTAAGAAGTAAGGCTTTGTCTGAATTCACAGAGAAACCTATAATCTTACTAAATTGTCCTTCGCCAACTAATTGACTTTTAATTAATCTCCTTGGTATTTGGAAAAGCACAGACCTTAGCAGAAGGTGTTCTGTGTTCAACACCTGCATTGTGGAAGCGAGTGATCTTTGTACATGTGTGGGTAAAACTGGTTCACTACCATGGGAGTATTGTGTGGTAAATAAATAGGTGAAAAATGTGGTTTCCACAGACCACCAGCTGTTCAGAATAAAAACTATTATTCTGCAGTGGATTTGCGTCTTCGAGACATCTTTAAGCCATTTTTAGTTTCACTGTCAACATGGTCATTTTTAGGGAATGAAACACATTTGTCAGCACTGTTTCTTTGACTGAAGATACAATGTTTGTTGGTAAATGGTAATAATAAAAGAATACGGACGATGATTGAAAAATGGAGCAAATCCTGGCAACATGTCATGAGCAAATAATCCATCGAAGCTACAACAGAGACATGAGGAACAGTGTCAAACATCAGATGTTTTCCCCCAGAGTGAAAGAGTAAAGGCTTGTTTTGAGAGCCAACAGTATATGATATCCAATAACCCAACTTCCTCCTGTCACATACACATTACAGTCTAAGCTAACTCAAAGCCGACACCTCTTCTGTTGGAAATATCAAAAGCATATAAGAAGACTGAGTGAGAGTATTTTAAGGTGGATTTATCCTTTAACAACATGTATCCTTTTAAACAATGACCTCGTGGAAGTTTTGCTCCGGTAAAACGGAAGAAAAGAAGCACTGTGAAAATTGTGTGTTTGGTCTCTTGCAGTTCACATTTTAAGATGTTCCTGATTAGAGGGAAAGAATATGGGAGCATGAAAAATAAATTCAGACAAAAAGTCGTTGCACCTGATTTATCACCTGAGACTGACCAGGGCCTCGTTTCCCCAAGGCATCCTAAGGCTAAGATGATGTGAAATCAATTTTACAAACATTGTCAAGCTTAAGAAGCGTTTCACTAAAGCATCGCAACTGAAGACGATCTTAGAAATGATCATAGATAAACCGACTGAGGAGGCTAAGAACATCATGAGCTCCAGAAGCTCCAGGACACGCCTCAAACTACTATTGAAGTTTATATGTATTTACTTGTTTTATTCTAAGTGTATTCTTTTACAATGTGTCATGTGCGGTGGGAGCATAACGCAACAGGAGAAGGACCTGGTTTTCCAATTGGAAGAAATATTGGATAGTACCTAGCAAGCAGATACTAGTAGGTGGAATTAAAACAATGCAGATCCCTGATTTTTCTGAGAGAGCTGTCATTAGCATGATACGGGACATCCTGCACAAACAGCTCTAACCAGATTTTCCAAAAAGGCAGCGCGCAAAACCCCACCACGGTCAAGTGACGAAGATCCGACAGTCCTCTGTTTAGTTGTTGATGAAAGGGATGGAGCAACACGCACTTTGTCGCATTGAAGACGATGTCACGGCAGTTTAACGCAGCGTTGCTATGACGCTCAGCTGAGGATCCCGCCCACATTGAGGGGTTACTGTCTGCCGTGGAAAATGAAATGGAGAAAAGAAGCAACAAAAGGAAAAGGACCAAATCATCTGTATGTTGAGGAAGGCTTTTTGTCAAAGATTTCTGCTCAGCTTTGTGCACCAATTTGGATTTATGCCATGTAGGGCCATGTACCCAATCTAAAAATCCTATGGTAAATAACTAGAGACAGTGGGTGGTGAAGCTGTGTGGGGAGATTATTGTGTGGGAGGTGTAATGAAGTGCATAGGGGATGCTGAACGTAGAGTGATCAAGGGCACAGAGAGAGGGGGGGAGAGAGAGGATAAGAGCAACATACAGAAAGAGAGATAAATAGGGGTGATGGACATGTCTCAGCCTCTCTCTGACAGCTTCATCAATAACCTCAGGAAACACACACACACACACGTACATCCCTCTCCTGTGTGTGATTGACAGCTAGCAGGTGTTGAGTGAATGAAGTTGTCAGGCTGGCTGCTGATCAGCTGTGCGTCGCCGTAACAACAGCTGAAGGCTCAGCTTGACGCGTCGCTGCACTTGAAGGTGATCTCTTGTTTTGCCATAGAGCGCGCTCTTGTGTGTGTGTGTATGTGTGTGTGAGTGAGAGACATCAAGATTAAATAACAGATTATTACTTTGTGTAATTGTATTAGATGTTCTCTTGTAGATTATTGTCAATGTCAAAGCTGTGCTAAACCAGATTTCAATGATGTTCAACCTAAATCATAAAGTTGTGCAGCAACATGGTGGGAAATGAGGGGTCCACAGTGTGAACGAGGAATCAAAAGTTACGGTAAATGCTCACATCGCATCCTTTACCACAGGGGCACAGAGAAATAATTTATTTGGGACACACATATAGAGTTTCAAATCTTCCAATATTTCCGCTTCCCAAACGCAAACTCCATGTTTACCTGCTGTCTTGATAAATTGAGTGACATCTATACCCGAATAGTCAACCATGTTAAGCTAGTATTAGAAGTCTTGCAGACTTTCTTTATATGTATGCTTTTATTGTGAAAAAACATCAGGAAATGTTGAGTTTTGTATAGCTTAATGTTAATTTAAGAAGAAGAAATGGTTGGAATCAATAAAGAGTATGAACGCATTATTTCTGTCATAAAAAGAGAGACTCAGAGCAGCAGAATGGTGACTCTGACAAGAGTCTGTTTCTGGCCTGATGGAATTAATGCCGTGGAAATGTACAGTATACTAAATGTATCATGTAAACTGTTGTTGAAGGCTAGAGACAATTTCACCTCCATCAATATACCAGACTGGAAATTTCAAAGCATGGCCAACCTTTTACCGAACGTGCTTGCAGACTGCAGACTTTGGGATGAGGATTCCTCGGTCCCTTGTGAGTGTGTAATGGGGGGGACAAGGTTTGACCCACCAGTAGCTGCAGGACACAACTCCATGACGCCAACGCAACGTCTTCCTACGAGGCCGCTGGTGATTTCAGCTTGTTGGCCTATGTTGGCCCGCTCGTCTCTTGATGTGGTCAATTTAATTTTGAACTGACAAAAAGCATGCGGAATAGGAATAGGAAGGAGGGAGATTCAACAGTTAAAAGATAGATGGTGAGAAAAAAACAATATATGAAAATAAGCCTAACTCTTAAAATGATGTATAAGATTTACAGAAAAATGTATGTCAATGCACACGAAAACATCAGATCAAAACAATTGGCCGTTCCCGCATAAGACATTTTCACATGTCACAGTAGAAAAAGCACAACTCTAAATAATAACTAACTCAAAAATGATGGCTGAATTTTACGTGTAGAGCTTTTCTTTCTCTTCTCTTCGGTTAATGACAGTGTGGTATAATTGTAATTGTTAAGGATAAAAGTACTTATCTCTTTGCCGTACTTACGTGACACCAACAAGCTAAATTGACTAAGGACATTATGACACATTTTCTGGGCTTCTACCTGAGAGTTCAGTTTGCTAGTTGATGGTGGACTAAATGACAAATTAGCCCTTGATATTTCACCCACCGCAGACGACCTTCAAATAATCCTTCCACTGCCATACCTCCTTCCCTTGTTTTCTTCCTTTTACCCAGCACTGCCCTCTTCTTTTTTTATCATCCTCTGCATGTATCATCCTTCTTTCAACTCATACACTTTTATCCCCCTGCTTATGCCAAACTGCTCTTTCCCCCCACTACCCCCTCCCCCCACCCCACACTGTCTTTGCCCACTGCTTTGTTCCTTTATCCCTTCTTTCCTCCGATGTCCTTTTCTTCCCATACCTCTCAGACTCCCCACCCCTGTACCTCTAAGTGGGCTTTGAAGAGTTAATGTTGAGATGTGATATCACACTCCGTGTTGCCTCCAGATATCTATTAAAGAGGCACAGCTCTCTGTCACAGCTTAGACACCAGATGTTGCTCGCATCTCCACTCATTGCAGATGTAATGGGCCTGAATGCTGCAGTTTGCGACTTCACTGGCATCCATCCTGCGCGATGCAGCACCAGAGGAAAAACAAGTGAGAGACGTAGTGAGACAGAGAGAGAGAGAGAGATGTGTAATTATCCTCCATTACCACCTCTTTTATTTCCCCCAGCAGCAGAGGAACATTTTGTGTTCAAATGACAGCTATCAAAGTAAATATGGGCGATTTGATTCAGAGACTAAGTGAAGATTCACTGGAGTGTCACTGTTTGCCTGGCTGTGTGTGTTTGTGAGTATATTCTGGGATGTCAGTGTGTGTGGGGGCGCTTATTTTTAGGTGTTGTTAAGAGCTTATGATGCCAAACGTTGACATTTTTAGATTGAAATGGAAAACGGAAGTTTCAGTGCCAAAACCATAGACTGTATACATAGATGGACGACACGTCCCTTCTTCCTCCAAATGTACAAAAGTGAAGCCAACCCAGATGCGGGATCTACCATCTTGCGCTTTTGACATCATTTGGATGTAGACTCTGCGCAGTACTGATTGTGGAGCATCGAGGTCCCACCCATATACCCGCCAATCATGAGCGAGAACAGCCAGCTTGTTAACGTAAGCCACATAGCTGCTACGTTAGCACCACGGTAGCTGTTTACACAGATTTGTGTTTCAGAAACGTATTCTGCGCGTCTGCTATCACTTATATCAACACACGATGGTCTGACAGCGCTGGCTAACCTTACTATCAGTGGAAATGTTACTAAGCTAGAAGCTAGCGACACAGTCAGTGACTGTATGAACCATAGGCTATATATGGTATATATATATATATATATATATATATATATATACTGTATCTATAAAGATCTTCAAATAGCATCAAATCACTAATAAGCCCTACTTCTACGGTAACGTTGCATCACTTTATAACTGTTTATTCATCATGACCTTTGACTACGTAACTCTTGAGAATGCCAACAGATCTACTTAATAATTACCACACTTTATAGTCTTATTTTACAGCCTTAGTCTAACTTTTAATATTTGGATTCAATAGCTTTCTTTAGCTAACGTTCATCTTGAAAAATAACACCATGCATGTGCAAAGTAACGAAAAACAAAATTTACTCTGATTACAAAAGTCATCACAAATCTGCTGCTCAGCTTCAGTACATTAAACAAAGACCTTTCTTGTTCCGACAAAATTGTGTTTTTGCTTTGTTATTTTGCACCCTCCTGACAATTGCTTTCAACCTAGATGGTCATCTAGCATAGCATGCCTAGCATATAGTGAGTTACGATTTTTCCCATTCTTCCCATAATACGTTTTTTGAACACCCCAAAGGACTGAAATGTCAAGTAACGCTACTATTGTAGGACTATGTAGACCTTGGGCATTCCTCTCTCCACCGCCTGTCCTACTTCATACACTATGTGCCATTGTAACTCATCAAATGCAAGTAGTATGGACGGAAGCTCACAATAGCTACTGTACATTTTGATGATGTTTTAATGCTCCAACACATCCAGAACATCATTCTGTATACAAAGCGTAATATTTGTAAGAGAGTGCTGTCGCTGAATGAACCCTAAGCGACAACACTTTATACCCCAAGGTATTAGCTATCTGTTTGTCATGCACAACCTTAGCCGCAGCAGATGACAAATAAATCTCTTCATCTGCGTTGCTGTTATTCCGCTTCACATTTGATCTTGGAGGATGTGGTCACAGACAATCAAAATCATAATTATGGATACAGTGCAGCGAGGGGGACATTTTAAAAATGGTTCTGAGGTGACCAGCGTTCATCTATTTATTTTTATAGGGGTCTCGGCGAGAGCAACAAACTTGATTTATGTCTCTGTGCTTTTAAGGGTGCAAGACCCAGACATTCAGAAGTAAAGTGAAACGCTGCTAAGAATTTCAAATGTACTTTTAATACATCCCCCTCATATTGACGTTTAGGTGAGAATCCGTCTTTTTTATTTCTGTCATTTCTAGCGCTGCTGCCATTGGTATATTTGTGAGTGTGTGTGGAAACATTTATTTCCCTTCATCGTCTGTTGAGAGTGGTAGGTGTGGGGAGGGTGGGAGTGTAATGGTAATCATTTTTTTGTGACTGCGCCCAGGGTCTGAAGTGGCTGTTGCAGAGGACTTTTAGATTGATCTTGCAACATGCGCACGTACACACACACACACACGTACACACACACACAAGCCCTGAAGAAGATATGCTATATGGATCGCATCCATCCCCCTCTGCTTGCCCTCCCTCCACGTCGCCATTTGATTAATGATCCAAATATGTGAATAAAAAAATCAAAACAACTCGTCAACCTAGGGGTTCCAGAGATGAAACAGCTTAAGGATGAAACTGCAGACTAACGAGGGGAACATCTTTTTCTGTTGTTTTTTTTGTCAAACATTACTTTGTTGGTCTTGTTTTTTAATTTCCATCTGTGATTAACAATTTTTCGATTACAGAAAATAAGTTGGCACTTGATATCAGATCATATGAGACGAGAAAAAGAAAATGTGTTTTCTGTTTTGTTCAATTAAAGTACACTGGTATGGCATTATGGTATTATGTCTGCATGTGTGTACTGTACGGGTGTGTCTTGTGAGTGCATGTACGTAATGTGTGTGTGAGGCACCCTGGCGAGCATATGGATGCTTAATTCACAGTGGTTGCATCAGCCCCTTCTAACACAGTAGACCACTAATTGACATTTTCATTAACAGCAAATTTATGTTCCTATTTCTGGCTGCAATAATGACCATTTCCCAAGCAGTGCTATGGGTTGTGCTAATGGACATGGAATAAAGGAGCAAACTTGTTTAATTATGATGGAAGAAAAGAGGCCATATACGCTCTGGCTCCTCAACGTTGTCAGTGAGACGGAGGCGGAGAAGGGTTGGGTGACGGCTAGAAAATGGCAGATGATTGAGGCACCGGTAAAGATTGAAAAGACTGACATCACACCCCCAATTAACACATGTGATGAAGAGCTAGATTCGGAGATCAATAGATGACCAGTCTAATTAGAATTTAAGGAACATGAATTCCTGTATTGAACAACATGCTAAAAAAACTCTTTATCACTCCCATAGCTCAGATTTGACCACATAGTCTGACTGCATATAGCACGAACTGGCCATCTGGAACAGCAGGGTTTTCCCCCCAGGGCCGGTCAACCAGTGGGCAACAAGTCCAGCACAACCGATACAAATAGAGTTTTCAAAATGTCCCAAGCTGTACTCTGTCCTGATGCAGGTGGGGTCATAAGTTCATCATATCTTATGAGTCCTTTTATTGGGAACTTTCCAAATAACGATCCGGCTAAACTGTTCTTGTAAACAAACAAAAGTTATCTTTATATACAATGTTTCCTACCAAGAAATACTGGTTGTGTGTGTTTGAGATTGAAAAAACATGTTGAATGTGTTTTCTTTTCGCAGAAAACATTCTCTAAAGGTAACTCATTTTCTTTTATATTTTCAATCCTACATTATTTACATCCATGTTCACTGACAAGCAGTCGTCTTCTTCACTGCCTCTGGTGGTCACAAACTCCAGATGGTGCATGTTCCTGTTGCTGATATTTGGCATTGTCTGACATAGAGCGTGCAACATGAGAACAAAAAAAGAAAAGTTGGTCTAAGCAAAAGGAAACACAGGGGAGCACAATCCATTAAAAACATTGAAGGTGCGGCAGGCAAAATGAATATTTCTTTAACTCTGTGATCACTCCTTTAAAATATCTTATAGCAAATCAAACAACTCTTTTAAATGTATCTGTATTTACATTGATTTTGTCAGAGGATGATAAACATCAAGCTGTAAGTGTCAACATGAATGATATTTTTAACTCTAGTGTAAGCTATATATTGCAGGGAGATGAAACGCTTTGCAAGAAATGCGAGAAATCTTATTTAATTTCATGTCATTTATTTAATTTCAGTATAAATAAAATCCTTAAATTTGTGTTGTTTTATTTTTCAGCTTCAGTTCACAGTTGAAGATAAAAAAAAAGCTTCTTTATATGTGAAAACCATATTTTAATTTAATTTTAATTTATTATTTTATGATCCTGGCGTCCTGCGTATGTCTTGGTCTCTGTTATTGCTGATACACAGTTTCCCCATGCACAACAATGTTTAATATAAAAGTTTTGATTCACATTTCGGGACACCAAATATAGCCAATTATTTAAAACATTGAAGCCTGCCTTCCTGATTTTAACTGTATGGAGCGACCACGCACCAATGCTATAGTCAAATACACACACACGATCACTCCGACAGGGTGTCAGTAAAAATGAACAAACTTTACTTTCTGCATGAAGCCGGGACTTTTAACAGCTTGTGGATTTTATTTCCTGGTAAACTTGAAACTTGTTTTACAGCAGCCATTAAACTCTGAGCGACTGAGGGGAGGAGACAAGACCTCCATCCCCCCCCTCTCCCTCCCCTTCGTAGCGGGATAGAACATGTCTATATATGTATTTACTCATAATATGCATTTTAACTTTTTGTATGTATTTGCTGAAACTGTCACTATATCCTGACAGTAGTGCATGAAACGGATAACGTAAAAAAAAAACATGTTCCTCACTCTCCCCCCTGTGCCCTGTGGCATTCGCAAAACTCCACCGCGCCCGAAGGAAAACAACCAATCAGAGCCGAGGAGTCTCTAACGCAGAGATAATCACTGACCGTGAACTCCAAGTACCACCCGTCGGCTGGAGCTAACGTTATCATGTGACAGCTACACCGCTCACTGAAATATGTTTCTGAAAAACAATTGAGGCGAGAAAAAGAAAGTGCAGTTACATAATGTTGACTTTTGTTCTTTATCTCAAAATAAAGTGGTTTATTTTTTAGTTAAACTGTCGGCTTGTGCACAACCTGTCTGATCATCTAACCCCCTTGATCTCTTGCCCTGTTCGACTTTGTTTTACCGACCAGCAATTTCTTTGGTGAAAACAAAGTTATCATAACTGAACTAAGATCCAAGTTGAATAAACTTTACAATTAAAATAACAAAGTGACCTTCGTATATCAGAAGTGGTCATATTATGTTGTAGAGAATAAGGTCATTCAACAGAAATATGTACGAAAAAAAAACAGTCTGCCTTTTCTCACACACTCAGGTTACCTCACGTTGACCTTTCCTGACCCCCGATTGGTGGACAGGAAATGACAGAGGAAGAGGTTCAAAGCGTCGGGCAGGAGCTGCAAGGCATGAGGTGATGGTATTTGAATATGAGTGATCTGCTGTCTGATGCTCTCTGATGGAGACACATGACCATGTCCACAGCTTCAGGCCATATGTCAAAGACTCTGTAATGTAACACTGGAGAGAAAAAGCCTTTTTAGGTAGTATGACTCATGTTTATGTTGACAACATGTGTGTGACTGTGTTTGAGTGAGTTCATGCATGTTCCTCTGATGTCTAACTCTTTCAACACGCGTGTAGTGCCATTTCTTTCTTGCCTATGAGTGAAGTTCATGTGTGTGTCTGTGCGTGTGTGTGACTGCAGAGTGACAGCAGACAGGCTAAAGTCCCACCTCAGACAACAGTAATGGAGACTTCAGCAAGGTAACAGAGCCGGTGGCACTGACAGTCATCCACTCAGACAGACGCACATCCCATAGTGAGGCTGGACACACATGCACACACACACACACACACACACACACACACACACACACACACAAGCAGAGCGTGACATGCACATAGTATTAGATGAGCTTCATTCCCATTCATAGTGGAGATGATTTCATTTGCAGGACCACTCAGCCTTTTGATGGTCTTATCTGGAAAGAGATGGTGTCATAGAAACGCCTGATAGTATGAGTGTGTGAATGTGTGTTTGTGTATGTGTTCCTTCTATCTATCTAGCCATCTATCTATCAATCGTTATCTAGAAATCCTATACAATTAGTACAAGATATATAAAAATATATCTATAAATATACTGACAATGAAGTTACAAAGGTGGTTTCGGAAGTTTTATTTGTATTTTTTATAAACGACGTTCCTCAATGTTCCTCAACATAGTAACTCAGGAGTCAGATCATTTTTCATTACTATCAGTTAAGTAAAGCAGCAATTGTTTTTGTGCTTGGCTGGAGTGAATTGTGTTCATTTTGTCAGCAAATTAGTCTTAGTCCTTTTTACTTTTTTATCATATTTAGTCAACCTTATTCTGCTTTTATTTGTCAAGTCTTAGTTGACTGAAAGTCTGGGCATATTAGTCTTATTTAATCTAATATTTTAGTAGAGTTTTAGTCATCAGATTATACTGAACATTTCAGTCAATCTAATTTTGTAATTCTAGTCTTATTTATTTCACATAAGAGTTTATCTTATCATTATCTAATGAAAAATACAGGTTTAATAATTAAGAATGCAGTTTTGTTCTGAGTCCTCCTGACTCTGCAAAAATGGTCAGGACTGAAGACTGAGACAAGGATAGAGACCGACTGGCAGTGTGTGAGTGTGTGAGTGTGTGTGTGTGTGTGTGTGTGTGTGTTTGAGAGAGAGAGAGAGAGAGAGAGAGAGAGAGAGAGAGAGAGAGTCGGCTTTCTCCAGTGAGCAAATTGTTAAATGTCATTTGAACCTGGTGTCCATAATCAGGGTAGGGGATATTAGAGAAACCTTATCAGATCTCTTCTACAACTTAAAATTGTTTCCTAAGTTATTGAATTGGTTTTGTGCAAAAGGAATTATGATAGAAATTCTGAATTTATTACAGTGATTTAAGAAGGCGGTAAGACATGAGACATCTCTCTTTCTCTCTCTCTCTCTCTAGCTCTCTCTTCTGCAGCCTTTACGTTAACGGTGACTTTTCAGAGTGTGGCTCCGCCCTTTCTTTAGGGCTTAAGAGAGGTGGAGAAGTGGCACACGGGGTGGTCTTTTCAGACTTCTTTGCTGTCTTAACTTTTTAGATTGAGTGGGATTTTAAACATTCTGAATCATAGAGAGTGAATATTAAAAACATCTTTACACTAGGTTGCCTGGATCAGTGCAGTTTTTAGTACTACTCGTGCAGGAGCTTATGCTTACTGAATGATAACCTAAGGCCCGTAGGCTTTATTTAGTTTATTGGTTTATTTTTATTGAAACCCCATTCAGACACATTTCTTTAGTATTGAAGAGGCGTTTATTTTTGAATAGGCATTTTATTATAATTAAAGAGAATCTTTTTTCATTATTATTAGGAGTCATTTTTTTGTTGTGAAGGCAGTTTTGTGATTGGTTTCTCCAAGTACATACTTTTTATTTTGTGTGGGGTTTTTTTATCTGCCCGATCAGCTGAAATCTGGGGAATTAATAGTGACATAATTTCCTTGTGAAAAAAAAGTTTGTTAAAATTCAGACACTTTGAGGTAAAGTTCTGTCAGCCTGTTTATTACACCTAGTCTTCTGCTCCATTGTGCATATGAAAATATTTATTAGTGCAGCTTTGACAATTTCAACTTTGTTTCTGAGAAATCATGTTTTTTAATTAATCTTTTTTTTCCTTTCAGTTTGGTGGATAACTTTTAAAGGATTGGCTGTGGAGCCAGGTGTGAATCTGAGCTGTATTCTGCTTGTCTTTTACGGAGCAGAGCACACATAAGTTTAAACTAGGTGATTGGATTTTTGAAAACCCTAACCCGACACCTTTCTATTGAAATGCCCTCGGAGTTTTAGTTAAATCTCTCTATACATTTTCAGTCTAGGTTTACGTCTTGGCATTTTGTCAATTGTCATTCAATTGACCCACCAATTTCTTTTTGTGAAGATATTCATGGTACCCAGAGGATGAAGCCTAACAATTGTGGTGAACTCCTGACCTTTCCACTCGCACCACCAACTGGCCAAAGTCTTCACTTATGCGTTGTTCCAAGAGGATTAATCCTTAATGATTAAAGTGATCCCCTGACTTTAACCTCTGGCACCATCATGAGGAAATATCTCAACTCTATAAGATCGAATGCCATGAAATATCTTGACATGTTAATAAATGTTAAACTTTGTTTTATTTGTCCTTTTGTTATTTCACTGTATGTAGCGTGCATCTGAGAAGACGCTGGTTGTTTCCACTTGTCTCAGCTCTAATGGGAAGATATTGGAAATTAGTCTGATTCTGTAGACAAGGACAAAAATGTTCCTCTCTTTATTGCTGTTATGTGGAGGCATCAGCCAGCCTGACACATTCATCTCACTTTATGAGAATGAGCTGGTTTCATGCCATGCACCTTATTCATGTAGCCACAATTATCCATAAATTAATAAAACCTGACTGGTTATTACTAGGAGAAAGAGGGAGAGAGAGGGGGAGAGACAGATGCAGAGCGAAGGAATATGAAGGGCTGTACATTGAACAATCTCCGGATAATTAACAGGAAGATAAACAAAACATAAATTTGGATATTGCATTTATTTGGACTACCACTCAAATATGCGTGAACCACGTTATTTTAATTAAAAGATAAATCTATGTGACATGCTGCTTCCCAGTTAATTATTCAGTGCTGTACAATAAAAACAAAACCCATTAAATATGCCACGCACTCTATTTCTCCATTAACAGTAAAAAGCGCTCATCCTGGGGACAACATTTCAAATTCAGCTGCTGGTTTGCCTTTTCCCCTTTTTTTGTCCTTTCGTTGCTGATTTTATTTTTTTTCATTTTCCTTACCTTTGCATTTACATTGCTCCTCAGACACTTGCAAAACATTTGACGTGAGCATTTATTACTTTTGAAATGTATCTATGGTATCCATTACAAATGGGACTCTTTATACTGCAGCTCTGCACGGCAAATCTTTATTTTTTACATCTGAAATATTTAAAAGATGAGTCTAAGTTTTCAAGTGTAGAATTTGAATGTCAACTAAATATAGGGAAACAAAGTTAAAAGTACACTATGAACATTTAATGTTAGCTAGGTCTGGTCATCATTGGTAAATTGTGTTAGTTCCAGTCAGCCCCTTTTTGAAGAGGTTGATGTAAAATATATGTTTATTTGAAAAGTTTATACTTGTTATTGTTGCTTGAGTCCCAAATATCTCCTCCTATGACCCACAGTAAGATTAAATTCCATAAATTCCCTTTTAATAGTCGGGATGAGGGTTTGATCCCTGGCTCCTCTTATACATTCTTTATGTTGTTGTGTACTTAAACAACACACTGACCCTCAATGCTCTTGATGCTTCTGTATGGGAAAAAGCACCTATCCGTATGAATGTAAAGTAAGATTTTAGATGTCGTCCTAGAACTTTCTGTTTTGCAGTAATTGAGGTAGCGTGCCCCCTCAAGTGCTAGTTTTGTGCACCTACGGGGCTCCAAAATGTAAAATATTGTCAATAAGACCAACCCTGCTGTGAGACTTGCCTGCTCAGTTTATTACAAATTAAATTCAGCCTTTCCAGGTGTGGCTGATTACCTGATTCTGTCCAGCTGTCTGATTACCAGCTGAGCCACTCACCCCAGCAGGTGGTGCCGTGACCACATCCCACTGCCACATACCTCCACCGCCCGACACAGGCCTTGGCTCCGCTGGCCACAAGCCAACTCACGGACTAAACCGTCTGTAATAGCCGGCTAGCCCGATAAATCTCCTGACCTCTTTTTTCATCTTGGGCACCGGCTGCAGCACCCGGTCCATGAGCTTCTGGAAGGTGGCTGGGGCTCCAAATAACCTAAATGGAAGCGTCACAAATTGGTACAATCCATAAGGAGTGGAGAATGTCGTTGTTTCCTTCGACTCTGGAGACAGGGGAATCTGCCAGTAGCCCTTGGTTAAATCCAGTGTTGTGTAAAAATGTGTCCAGCCGATCCAGGAGTTTGTCGAACCGGGGCATTGAGTAGGCATCGAATTTGGACACCTCATTCATCCTGCGATAGTCCACACAGAACCGCACTGAACCATCGGGCTTGAGCACAAGCATGACGGGCCAGTCGCTGTTGGACTCTTCTATTACACCCATCTCCAGCATGGCCCACGGTAGAACCTGTCCCTAATCACCGTAAAATCGGGGTGAGTCAGTGCGGCGTTTGGGTGTAGTGGGGAGCCATCCACACTCACTACCTGCTTGAAAGCATGACGGAGGGTCTCGTTCCGAGACAGCTTGAGGGGAAAGTCCTCCATCAGACGTAACGGTGGGGACGGGGGATCCTTAGCACAGCCTTCCCCGCTAGCTTATCAAACCCCAGCCAATTGGTTCCCAGGATCAGGGGGTGCGTAAGGTGAGTACTAACTTAAATCTATGCTTTTTCTCCTTAAATTAAATTGTAAGGGTCACCACTGGATACTCGTGAATAACCCCATGCACACACCTTACCCTCACCCATGATGCCTACAGCTACACCCAGGGTCGAACCAAGCGCTGGTGGATCATGGTCTGAGTACAACCAGAGTCACACAGAGCCTGGTGGATACCCCCCTATATATATCCTCTGTGACCTGTGAACATGATCATCCAAGACCAGACAATGACGTCGGGAGTGGCCGGGCTGCCTGCACCGCCAGCAAACCTGCCCTAGCGTCTGTGGAGCTCTCTGTTCTGCTGGGTGACCAGACATGTAGGCTGGGTCCTGTGTAGAAACAAAAGAAAACTGGGAGTTAGCTGGGGAAGGTGGCTGCGCCGGTGGTGGAAGTGGGTCTAGGGGAGGGCGGCGCAGGGCAGGGGCCAGCGGGCACCAGGAACTTCCTCCTTGGGGCTGGGAGAGGCCAGCCAGCTGGAGGAGTCTCTCAAACTACTTCGGACAGAGAGAGATGGACATCCGCGAGTACGACGGCGATGTTGAGACTGGCCTGTTGGTGGCACTGGACCCAGTTTGCTCCAGCGCCACCTGTGTGACAACAACCCTGGCAGGCTGTGTGCGGCCTGTGGGGGAAGCAGCCACACCGCCCACCACAGTGTCCTCAAATATGTCCAGGAATGCCTTTGGATCATCCTCTACAGTCATCTTCTGAAGGGCAATTGACAGCGGCCGGGCTCCAGGGCTCCCTGGTGGATGGGTGCTACAGCAGCTCCTGCAAGAGTGCAAGATCCTCCCGCTGGTCCTCCCTCCTGCATAGTGGTCAGACGCCGGAGGACGTGCAGACATCCAGTAGGCTCTGTGAAGTCCCCTCTTCTGTCATGTGTCCCTGTTCAGGCGTCAATTGTGAGACTTCCCTGCTCACACACAGGAAAAACGACAGGGGAGGAGGGATGGGAAAAAAACTAACAGTTTATTACAAATTAAATTCAGCTGTTCAAGGTCTTCACGGTACAGCCACGGGCCAGCCTTGCTTCGCTTCCAAGATTGCATGACATCAGCTATGTTCAGTTGGATATGTGGCCATCAGCCACATATCGTCGTACTAGCGTCAACGCTAGTACCCAGGCTACTGCAAGACCATAACCAGGTTACCAGCATGCTTATATTGTGTTGCTGATGACCAGATTCTGTCCAGATGTCTGATCCCCAGCTAGAGATTGGCACACATTTGTTAACCTCTTGGAACTGAGTAATAGATCTCTATAGCTGGAATGAGATGGAAAGCACAATAGGAACATAGCATCAAGTATTACCAAGTTCAGGTTCAAATTTCAGAACAAAACCACAAAAACACAACATATTAGACAGGTTTTTCTAAGAGTAACACCAGGCATATCCAAGCTGAGCAATTCGGAGATATTATAATATTTATTAATAAAATATTATTTGTATTGTTCATAAATAACTATTATATACCCATATTCCCTGTCAGTAGTAATGACACAGAGTAAGTGAAGTATAAACACATTTTTGTGTTTTTTTTGTATTTTCTTCTGAACTTAAATAACATTTGTAAAAAATAACCCAAATAGGGTATCAACATTCTCAGCATTTCATTGACTACATGATAAGCCAGTCATCGGGAGTCAAGTTGACACTAATTGGCTATTGAATGCTGTAGATAAGGCATGGAAGCTCCAATTGGCTCAAATGAGGTATCAATCTAACTCTTAGAGGCCGTTCTCCATTTTGGATTCAGACGCACAGCGCTGCATTTACCGGAATAAAGTTTATACCGAGTATAAACGGAAATCACACACATCGATCAGCTGATTTCAGATATTGCAACAGCTGTTTATGGGCTTTTATCGATGTGACGATGTTAACGATGTTTTTTTGGGATTACTACTGATTACAATATTATTATGAAGCTTCATAGGTGAGTTGGCTCAAAGTTATGATTTTGATTTTGAGTTTGCTTGCTCGTTTGAGGAGCTGATTGTACTTGCTGTTGTGATTGTGATCTCAAAATCTAAATAGACGAGATTCTAAGCTTTCTAAAAAGGTATGGCATGCGGACCACATCCTGCATGGTGGACTGTACACAACACACTGCAACATAAAACTCCTGCTGGGCCCGCGGACGGGCCGTCCACACGGTAAGAGTTTAAAAGTTGAAATATTTGAAATTAACAAAAACATTCTTCTTGAGAGCTTGGGTGCTTCTTGCGTCTTGATAAGCAGAGTTGGACTGCTGGCCGGGCGGTTGGAACATCGATTTTTTTGAAAAGACATTCATGGTCCCCAGGAATGAACCCCTGACTTCTCCTCCAGCACCATTGACATTTCTAACATGCAAACCTAAGAGAGTGAACATGGTGAGCATTCCCTGCTAAATATCAGCATGTTAGCATTGCTATTGTGAGCATGTTAGCATGCCAACACTAGCATTGAACTCAAAGCACCCCTGTGCCTAAATATAATATCAAAGAGCTCCTGGTGTGGCTATTAACTTGTTTTTAGTGTTCTCTGCACCACCATTTATTTTTAGTGCTCTTTTGATTTTAGATCTAAGTGTAGTGACTGAGTGAATAAGCCCCAGCATTTACAAGCAAATATCTTTCTGAATCGTCATTCATCCTTTTTATGGGCAATATTCTAGATACATTTTAAGACACAAATGATCACTTTGATTCGAGTGAAACATTTCGGTACTTGGTGTCAGCCGTCTTTCCGCAGTCAGAATGGTTCATCTTCTTCAGTGGAGTGTTGGACCTCAATGGTGTGAAAGGAACGAGACACAAACACGTTGCATCCCAGAGGTAGAGGTTTTATCTTGTCGCTTCAAAGTACATCAGAACTTCTAAACCGCAGAAAGAGTAAACAGTCCATGTTTGATACACCACTTTAATGAAATATTTTGTCTTCTGTCAAACAGATGTGCAGTAATAAATAATGACCGATGATATGTGTCTTTTAAATATAAAGTTATATAAGCTTACAGTTTGCAACAAAACCTCTCTCCTCACTTCTCCTCCCATTGGCTATATAAATCTTATTCAGTTAGGAATGTGGACAGTATTTGGACTAGGATTGTATACTACAGAATCCATTTGCAGGCTGAAAGACATGGGGCATGGTTTTATTTTTTAATATATTGTTTAGTCTTCTTCTAGCACCAGTGATTATAATTGAGCAAACTGCATGTGCTACTTTCATAGGAAGCTTGACGGAGATCAAACAGCATGGGGACAATAGGATGGATTATTTTGGGATTACAGCAAGGGGGGGGCGTATCATTCTCAGGGATGGACAAAGAGTACAAGTCACAGAGGAATCACAACAAATGGCACTATCCAGTGTCGAAACAAAAAATGATTGCCTCATCTGAACAAGATGGTGAAACTGTATTGACCCACATGCTTTAACAAGATGGAAAAACCTGGCTGCCAAAAAATGGAATTTGTACTTTTTTAAAAACTTTTTCCCCTATTGCATTTTTGCTAATATACGGTAATGTTCAGAACGCATGTTCGGAACATGTATACACACATCTAGAAAAGCAAGCTATAGCCACCAATAACACAGTAGTGTGTTGAAACATACAGACCCTACACACTCAGTTGTAAGGCAGTGACAGACAGAACTACCAAAAAGTTGCAAATAAAAGTATTTTATATACTCCAAATACTGTATTTTTCTCTGTGGCCAAAAAGTTAAAATTGTACTGACACAATTTAAACCACAATTACAGCAGAATATTGACCTTACTCTATTACTCTTTTCTTGTCTTTCTTTTTACCCCTCTACACTTACACTCTCCTTCTTTCCCTTCTTTCTTTTTCCCCTTCATCTCTCCATGCGCACAGTAGGATTGTATTTCTTACCCTGTGTGTGTGTGTGTGTGTGTGTGTGTGTGTGTGTGTGTGTGTGTGTGCATGAATGCATTGTGTCAGACTGTAAACTCCTTTAGGCAGAGCTGTGGCCCTGGGGTTTTAAGAGTTTAGCCCTCCCCACCACTGTCTGTGTGTTTGTGCGGGAAGATATTGACTTTTTTTTAAGTCCGGATCATTTCTCTTTATCAGAAAAACATTAATAACCCTCAGCATCCAACCCCCCACCACCAATACTGACACAACACAAAGTGCCATACTTTCTTATTCTCCTCGTCCAGTCGTAACCAACAGCTGCCGGCACAACTAAGTACAATCAAAGTTGTTACTTTTGTTTTGCCCTTAAAGCAATGTAGCTTGATTTTACAAGATCAAAACATTCTGTTTTCAATGTTTGCTATTGCTTTTTCCCTATCAGCAATAAATCACTTATGGTTAAAGAATAAAACACTACCTATACAAAGAAAAAGAATGCCTCCTTTGACAATAAAAAACACCTTAATATAATATTTTTTTCATAGAAAAGGTAGTTTAATTAGAGACATAAAGCAGGTGAATGATTATCTAATTGTGTATCATGTCCCCCACTGTGTAACAACTTTTAAAAGAGCTTATCAGTGGAGGAGATGAATCCTGTTTTTTGTGTGAATAGATTTTAGCGGGATGTCACACACCTTTTTATATGTACAGAACGCAGCTTGTTTGATCTGATCTTTCCTACTTAAGCACATGTAGAAATATCCCCCTAGCTTGGTCCAAGTACTTGCCAAAGTACTAAACTGTCATCCGTCATTATAAAGTAGCCTAGGCTAAAACACAATCAGCTAAAACTCCCCGTCCTTCTCTGATGGGGAGCCAGTAAGGGGACCTTGGAACATTGAATTGCCAAAAGCAGAGCAGAACAAGCCTTAACGTCGGCTAATGGATGCTTAAATACACTCCTTATTGATTTGTGTTGTGTTTTCTAGGTCATTCTAACGGGATTGGGCTTGTAATAGAGAGAGTGTGAGTGAAGAGAGAGAGGTGACTTGAGGGTCTCCGGCCAGCTGATGGAACTCAACTTGACCCCCTGGCGTACTGTACAGAGTCAGGTTACCACTGTAGGACTCTGTGTGTGTTATTGAATTGATTTCCTCTGCGATGACAGCTCCAGTCAGGCTGGCACCAATGCACCCCCTCCCTTTCCCCTCTATCCCTGACATGCACGCCACCATCGTCGCCACTGACCCTACAACACACACACACACACACACACACACACACATATACAGTGCTCATCACTCACACAAGGAAAATGGCAGCCAATGGTGTTATGTTCTGGGGTGGTGGTGGTGTGCATTCAAAAGCCCACTGCCTCCTCAATCTTCCCTACAGTAACTGTTCTGCTCAATCGTTTACACGGATCATTTTTCTGATAAAAGCATTATTTTTGGAGAAAAGTCTCTCTAATGATTTTTCTCTGGCTTCCCTCTTGCTTCAGAGCCTCTTTCCTTCGTGATGTGTCTAAAAACGGCAATTTCATTAAGCTTTTAACTCTTTCTTCCTTCTTGCACATACTGTAATCCACTGTGCTTGGTTAAAAAACAGAAATGCTCAATCACTACATCACAAATACATAGATTATAATGTGTTCTTATTTCTTAGTAATATGTTCACTAACTTCCAATAGCACAAATGGAGTAGGTTACTTTGTGTTTATAACATAGGAAGTTCTATTCACAGCACTGTCCGCCGCTACTTGTGATGATCTCATTGTCTTGTCGTTTGTTTGGTCAGGGTCTGCTGGAAATGAGTCTTATAGGGACCAACATTAGTGTGCATCAGGGGGAGTGTTTGTCTGATTCAAATCTATGGCATTTCAGATAATGCATTGTCTGACATAGACCTCCCCCCTGGATGTTATTAACCAACCCAGCTCATGGCGGTTTCACTCCTGGTGACGAGACGTGGCCTCCCCTGCAAACGACATAATGTTACTCTCATGGCTTCCATCTGTCATTGGTTGATTTAGATGTAACACCAGCAACTGCATCATCAGCGTTCTTCTACGGGATGTCGGACTCAGGACGAGAGCGCTTAAAGCGTCGGTCGGGATACTGAGTGTTGTCGAATGGCATGCGGTGAACGCAGAGAACGTGAGTCTTCAGGTTGCCCTTCTGTGATGCACCGTAGGGGCAGTAACTGCACTGGAATGGTCTCTGGCCTGGAGAGAGAAACAGAACAAGAGAATATTGTAACCATTTTAAGCTAAAGCAGTAGGTTTGTTAGAGGTCCCCATGTCACTATAATATAATTTGCAAGAGATTGACCCCTATTAGATGATGTGTATGAGGGATTTTTCCAATCAGAGGCTCTTCTCTAACCATAGGAAGTCTGTATGTACAGTGTTGGCAGAAAGAAACCCAACGAACATCCTTCCACATTGGCGCCACTGATTCAATAGTTTGGGGGGCTAATGTGTTTTAGTGTTACAGGATGAAGTAAGAACATCTGAGAAGCACTGATCCAAATCAAAATCTTCACACCATCATATTTATAGCGAATACGAGTTAAGGGCACTGGTATCTAACTAATGCTGACAATTTATATTATATACTATAGGTTTTATAATTAGTAATTGTACTATTATGAGTTGCAGTAACAGTTAGATGTTACATTCCTTGTATAAAAAAAAGCATATTGGTGTTACAGTGCATCAGCAGTCCTTGGACTGTTTCAGTTACTCTGATTTAAACAACACTGGAGTTTTCTGCTTGAAATCTGCATCGTTTACAACTATAATTACTTACTTTCAGTCTTCTTCTTTCCTGCATTTTGTTGGCACATTGCTACTTTTCTTGGGTTTTTAATGCTACCTGTCGATCAGTGGCACAAGATACAAACAGAGAAACAGAATCTGCTTATGAACTCCAGAGGGTAACTTTTAGTTTCAAAGGGCTGATGTCAGTGTTGACACTGCTATTCGGGGCTCTTCTAAAAGAAGATACGTGACAGTATGACTTTTCATTGACGTCCTGTGTAATTAAATCCTCTGTTGAAATCAGTAAATGAATGACACGTCATTGTAGAACCCGTTGATATTTTTTTATAGCTGTGGTCTTTGGGGAACCCAAAACCATAATTGTTGACATAGCATTTTTAAAACAGGCTGGCTGATATTAAATCCAAACATCCACCTGTAGGCTGAGTCTATGTTTCCATAGAGGGAAGTTATTATATACTCCTGATCCCTGTTGTGGCCTATAAATAAGTGAACTTTAATGTTTTGTATTTATTGTACATTCATATAATAGTCCATTCCACATTAGTTGGCAAAATACATACAGATAACCATTCACACTTAAAACTACAGGCAATATATTTTATTAATGTATCAAACCTGAATGCTGTTGGAATGCGTAGACATGGGGAGAACATGCAAATTCCACACAAAAAGGCACCAGCCAAGTCTTCTTACTGCTAAGAACCACTAAGCATCCTCGCTGCCCCTCCATCATATCAACAGTGTATTACATGACTGACTGATATTCAATAAGAAGCCTGATATATTGGCCTGTAACCCTAACTTGAGCCTCCACCCTTCTGGCCCCAATGCGACTTCTCCAGCCTTCAGGCTTCCGCTGGGCCTTATGAGGGTAGTTTAACAACATGAAAGATAAGACTGAGAAACAGAGAATCGGAGAAGAGGGTAAAATTGAGGACAAAGAGGAGAGGGAAAGTGATTTTCTCATCTGCACCACCCCAGCAGCACTGCCGAGCTCCTTATTGAAACAAATACATCCTCAAAACATTACCCAACACTTAATACTTGCCTCACTTTGTGCAGTCAGAGAGCTCCCACAAATTCATCTGAACTAAACTTTTGCAGCACCCTGAGTCGATATGCATCTTTTGAAGAGCCTGCATACATCTCGTCCCCTGAACACAATAACAGAGTGGAACGAGGCGAGGTATTTTTCTCTATCTCCCCCCTTGCCGTAGCTCCAGCACAGAATGTTCTCCCTAGATTGAATCTGATCATCACTGCAGCAAACACAATGGCCCTTAATAGCACCAGCCGTTTGTTTGAGGGATGCCGATTACACCGCCATCATAACCCACTTCACTTAGCTCACTCACTCACAGACAGACAGAGAGGACAAAACAAAGTGGAGAGGGAGGAAGGAAGAGGGAGGGGCAGAATGTAGGGAGAGAGTTTGAGCCCTCTCTGGTACTTTAGGTTATTAATAACAGTACATTTGCCGTTACCCTCGTTTTCTTTTTTCTTTTTCTTTTTTCTTTATCTCTTATTCAATTTGAGTTGCTCTAAATCAAATTAACATATGGGGTTTAAAAGAGGCGCGGGGATAGGTGCAGGGAATATCAATAGGTAAAAGGCCAGGAATTAAAGAGGAAACAATCTATTTGAAGCACTCAAGGGCATACACATGGGGTTAGCAGGAGTGAGTGCACAGTCTACTTATATTGCATAAAGACGGACACATGCGAGCTAAAGTATACACACAGACAGGCTTGATTCGAGGATGCAGCTACTTTGTGTTTGGCAATCTGACACAGGATTTGGAGCCTCTCCGGCTTTCCGATATTACATTGTTTGCTCTGGAGCCACACAAAGGGGATTGCTACAAGTTTGGAGGCTTTGGATGTTCCAGTTGTCTGAATTTCCAGATAAGCTAGTCGGCGGCACACAATGAAGGGTCCCTTTTATTTGTGTGCAGTTTAATTTCACACTCTCTTACATTACGTTAAGTCCGAGAGGCAGAATATCTCATCCCATTTTACACTTAAGGAGAGCGAGTTATGCCCCCAAACAACTCAACTTGTTCTTTCTTTTCCCCCTGTCCCTGCTTACTTGCTGTTTGTCTCCATGGACTTTAAAAATAAATACAAATCAAGTTCGGTTTTATCTCCGGGGAGATGTTTAGGTAAAAAGCGAGAGATTGGGGTTTGAATTGCATGGCTTGAAAAAAGTTTGGATAGGATGTATAAACTTGAGTTTGTGTCGAGATTGAATTTGACTTCCGCAGAGCAACTTAGAGACACACAGGCTGTATGCTGTTATGGATAAAAAATTCACACCCACACACACGCATAGGCATTCAACAATACACATGCCCAGCTACTGTGGGCCAAAGTTACCATCTTTAATCCATGTCCTCTGTTCTGTGCCAGTAACTAGAACAGCACAGTCCATTTGATCTCTGTCACACTTCTCTTGATCACTCACATTACTCACAACTAGTTTAAAGCTGTATGTGTTACTCAATGAGTGCTATATTGATTTGAATACCAGTTTCAGCATTTAAAATCTGGTTTTCTGTTCTATAGTATATCACACAATTATGATTCAGCTTGTATCCACTTGTGCCCAACTGGCACAAAATAAGACATGCATTTAATGAATAAAAGAGTAGCCAAACAGCATCTTGTTCCATGTTTACATACTAACAATTGGCAAAAGTAAATAAATATATATATATATATATATAAAAATGTCACCTGGACTCCACTTTTATTTAAAACAAGAACAACACTTTTAATGAATATTTCCATAAATTAAACTGACGTGCCATAGTTTGTTAAATAGAACCATCTGAGATGCCATCATTGGAAACTGTTTTGAAAAGGTCAGGCACTTTCAAAAAAATACCTTGAGGTGATTGGATGAACATCCTGGCAAATCAAACTCACCTAATTACTCACCAATTAAGAAATTCTCTCCAGTTCTGATATTACTGATACTAAGGGCTACTTGTTTGATACAAACTTCCTGAATAACATAGTTGCACGGTTCACCTTTAATGATAATATCATTAATGATAATAGTCATAATAATATTCATATATGTGAAGAGACTGTCTGATCACATGTTAATGTTAATTATTCCTCAAAATGATTATTAATAATGATTTATGGTAGGAAACACAGATATATTTAAACATGCAACGTTATGTTTTTATATTCTCAATCTATTTTAACATTTGAAAGTCAGAGTTATCACATCTCTGATATGTAAATATCTTTATTGACAGTTTTGAATGAATGAGCACATTTGTAGCATTTTGTTCAAAATCACACCAGTTATATTTTAGTACAAAGTACCACTTCTGTAACATTTTATAGGAAATCATTAACTGTCACATCTTCAAATCATATCCTGTTTGTACAAACCACTAACTTTGTAACATCGGAACCTTTCTTCTCGTCTTATAACAGTGTTTTCAATAACATCATTGCACCTTTCAAGACCTCTCCGTCCAAAAAGGCTTTCTTATACTTTATTTAAAATGTGCAGCTCTAAATTAAGCTTCTGTTGCTTTCTGTGACTTGTTCACCGGCCTCGTGAAAAGAGACTGCTGCTGTCCAAAGCTGCCTTTAACCTTTGGCTTGTTCTGCCCGCAATGCTGCAGCTGGGTAGTTAGTTAGTTAGTTAGTTAACATGGCAGCTTTTGTGACACGTGTCGAAGTGTCTCCACAATGTGCTGCTTTGCCGTCGCCCTGCAATTGAGACATAGCCTACACACTTTTCTTTCAGTGCTGTAAATCATAATTCTTTCTCCCAATCATTGTGAAAATATATATATATATTTTGCTTTTCTGCCATGCACAAAACGCACCTAGCGTCCCATCGTAGCTGCTCCCGCTAGCTTGTCTCAGCGAAAAGGGAAATGGAGATTTAGCTTGCACGTGGAATTGAACTCTGACCCCTGACAGGTTCATATATATATAAAACATTTTTGTTTTTTAAATTCTATATTCAATATTGTCATTTTAAAATAAAGAATAATTCAAGTGTTATTGATTTAAAAAAACAACAGCTAAACAATTAAATACATTTTTTAGACGGAGCTTTGTGGTGACTAGTGCAATTTTTAGAACATGCTCTGTGGGCAACTAACGTAGTCCCTACGGGCGACCAAGTGCCCGCGGGGCACCACGTTGGCTACCCCTGATCTACACTAACCTCTTTAGGAGCCGCCATTGTTGTTTTAAACTGCCTCACACACACCCAAACCACGCCCAATGTAGCTGCCAGTAGCTCCTCGCGCTGATTGAGAGTTCAACATCCTGACAGCCTGGGGGAAGAAGCTAATTCTGAGTCTGGTTGAGCTCGACCAGAGGCTGCGGAACCTTCTCCCTGAAGGCAGGAGGCTGAAGAGGTATTTGGAGGGATGGGAGTGGTCACGCACAATGCTGAGTGCTTTGCGGGTGAGTCGGGTGTTGAAAATATCCTGGAGTGTCCGGAGTGAGGTACCAATAATCCTTTCAGCAGTGTTCACTACACGCTGCAGGGTCTTGCAGTTGGAGGCGGAAACACATAGTGATGCAGCTGCTGAGGATGGTTTTGATGGTGCTTCGGTAGAAAGAGTTCAGGATGGGTATTGAGGCCCCTGCTCCCTTAAGTTTGCAGATGAAGTAGAGGTGTTGCTGGGCTTTCTTGGAGAGTGAGGTGGTGTTTCTCTAGGAGAGGTCCTCAGTGATGTTCATCCCCAGGAATTTGGTGCTGCCTACCTGCTCCACAGCAGCACCATTGATGGTTAGTGGGTGGGGGTGTTGGTTCTCCTGAAGTCGATAACAGTTTCCTTTGTTTTCCCCATGTTGAGGAAAAGATTGTTATCTTTGCACCATGTGGCCAGCTGGTTCACCTCCTTCCTGTAATTTGTCTCATCGTTGTTGCTGATGAGACCCACTATAGTTGTATCATCTGCAAACTTGACGATGTGGTTAGAGATGTAGGTGGGTGTGCAGTAGTGGGTCAGCAGGGTTAAGAGCAGGGGCAGAGCACACATCCTTGGGGGGGGCCCGTACTCAGGGTGACGTTGTCTGATGTGTTGTTGCTGACCTGTACAGATTGCGGTCTTGCAGTGAGGAAATCCAGCAGCCAGTTACAGGGGTCTGAGGCCCAGGTTTGTTAGTTTACAAACTAGCTGCTGGGGGATGATGGTGTTAAATACTGAGCTGAAGTCTATGAACAGCATCCTAACATATGAGTCTTTTGTCTCTAAGTGGGTGAGGGCCGGGTGAAAAGCAGAGGAGATTGCCATCCACACTAACTCCCTCCCTATGGTTTGTGATTTGTAGTAAATTTACAGTAGCCCTTTCTTCACTCGAAAAAACCTTTCCACAAACATAATCTCGGAAACAACAACATTTTCTTCAAGACATCTTTGGTAAAACAAATAAGTAATATAATTTCTAGTGGACAGTTTTAACTGCTGCATCTTACATTCCAAGTTACTTTTTTAAAGTGTCCCATGCATCCGTGTAGCAATTATGCCTAACGTTTTGAATTGTTGAACCCAATGTTTTGGGTCGATAACAATATAGTGTTATATCATCCATGAATAGAGATAAATTGTTAACTGTGTTGTGAATTTGAATTGGGGCAGATCATGGCTTGCTCTAATTTGTCTGGATAGAACCTCAATGGCTAAATTGAAGAGATAAGGTGAACAGGAACAACCCTGGGGAACGCCTCTCTGAAGATGAAAGGACTGTGAAATCTCACCGTTAGTAATAATTGATGCTTAAGGGTGGGCATAGATAATACCAATCCAGTTAATAAACTCTTTACCAAAGATAAAATGTTTTAAAGTGGACAACATAAACTTCAATTCAATGTAATCAAAAGCCTTTTCAGCATCTAAGGCAATTACCACAGATGGTATGGCATGGTTATAATACACAATGTTGAGAAGGCGGCGTAAATTGAAGTGTAAGTGTCGGCCCGGGACAAAACCCGTTTGATCAGAATGTATTATGTTAGCTATGTATTTGCATAGTCTATTTGCCAACACTTTACTCAATATATTCATTTCCATTTGCAGGAGCAATATTGGAAGGTATGATGACATTTCCAACGAGTCTCTATCCTTTTTCAAAATTAGAGCAATGTTTGCCTTATAAAGCGAGTGGGGTAGCTCAGATGTTTTTTTATGGTTAAACATGTGCAAAAGCAATTGGGCAAGACTAGGTAAATATGTTTTATAGAATTAAATAACGAACCTGCAGGCCTTTATTATTTGGGAATTGAGATATAGCGGATTTTAATCTCGTTATATCAGTATCCATCACCTTGCTGCTGCGTCTTCGTCTTAAGTAGGGAGCTTTAGTTTAGGTTTATGATCTGTGTTTTTATATTTGGACTGTTTGATTGATCTCAACTGGATCTGTTATAGATTGACCTTTTCTGTCTCTTATTATATGAATGGCACGAACGGCCTGTGAGTGACACAGCTGCCTTGCAAGTAGTCTGTGGGGCTTGTCCCGAAGCTCAAAATATTTTTGTTGTGTTTTAGCAAGCAGTGAGCCAACTCTTTGTGAGAGGATGGTATTATATTCATGTTTTAACTTTGTGGTCAACTCAAGGGTGACATCGACAGGATTGTTCTTAAACAAAAGATTTTGGTTTGAGAGGTTACTTTCTATATCTTTGAGTCTACTACTCTCCCTTTTCCTTTTATTCGAGACAAAGGCTATTATATGACCTCTGATGACAGCCTTCAGAGATTCCCATAAAATCGAGTCATTGACATCGCCGGTATCATTCTCTGTAATAAAGTGAGAAATTTGTTCTTGCAGGTAGTTAGTGAACTGTTCATCATCTAAACATGTGGGATCAAAGCTCCACTGGTGACTACCAGCTCGAAACTCCCCAATTTTCAGTTCTATGGACAGTATTGAGTGATCTGATATTATAATGGGGTAGTATGTAACAGTTTTGACATCCATCCATCCATCGTCTATCGCTTATCCGGGGTCGGGTCGCGGGAGCAGCAGCTCCAATAAGGAACCCCAATCTTCCCTTCTCCGGGCCACATCCTGCAGCGCCAACTGGGGGATCCTGAGGCATTCCCAGGCCAGTGAGGAGATATAATCACTCCACTGAGTCCTGGGTCTTCCCCGGGGTCTCCTCCCAACTGGACGTGCATGGAACACCTCCCTTGGGAGGCGCCCAGGTTGCATCCTTACTAGATGCCCGAACCACCTCAACTGGCTCCTTTCAACGTAAAGGAGCAGCAGCTCTACTCCGAGTCTCTCACTAATGGCTGAGCTTCTCACCCTATCTCTAAGGGAGACGCCAGCCACCCGTCTGAGAAAACCCATTTGGCCAATTGTACACGTGATCTCGTTCTTTCGGTCATGACCCAGCCTTCATGACCATAGGTGAGGGTAGGAACGAAGAACGACCGGTAGATTGAGAGCTTTGCCTTCTGGCTCAGCTCTCTTTTCGTCATAACGGTGCGGTAAAACGACTGCAGTACCGCCCCCGCTCTTCCGATTCTCTGCCCAATCTCTCGCTCCATCATCCCCTCACTTGCGAACAGGATTGGTGATAAAGCGCAGCCCTGGCAGAGGCCAACATTCACTGGGAATGAGTCCGACTTACTGCCGAGTATCCGGACACAACTCTCGCTTTGGGCGTACAGGGATTGGATGGCCCTCAAAAGGGACCCCCTCACCCCATACTCCCGCAGCACCTCCCACAGTATCACCCAGGAGACCCGGTCAAACGCCTTTTCCAGATACACAAAACACATGTAGACCAGATGGGCATACTCCCAGGCCCCCTCCAGGATCCTTGCGAGAGTGAAGACTTGGTCCGTTGTTCCACGACCAGGACGGAATCCGCATTGTTAATCTACAATCAGAGGTTCGACTATCGGCCGAACCCTCCTTTCCAGTACCTTGAAGTAGACTTTACCAGTGAGGCTTAGAAGTGTGATACCCCTGTAGTTGGCACACACTCTCTGGTCCCTCATTTTTAAATAGGGGAACCACCCCGGTCTGCCAACCCCTAGGCACTGTCCCAGACTTCCACGCAATGTTAACGAGGCGTGTCAACCAAGACAGCCCCTCAACACCCAAAGCCTCCAGCATTTCTGGAGGGATCTCATCAACCCCTGCGGCTTTGCCACTGTGGAGTTGTTTGACTACCTCAGTGACTTCCATCAGGGAAATTGACGATGATCCCCCATCAGCTTCCAGTTCTGCCTCTACCATAGAGGGCGTGTTAGTCGGATTCAGGAGTTCCTCAAAGTGCTCCTTCCACCGCCCGATAACCTTCTCAGTCAAAGTCAGCAGGATCCCACCATAGCTGAACACAGCTTGGATGGTTCCTCGCTTCCCCCTCCTGAGGTGCCCGATGGTTTTCCAGAAGCACCTTGGTGCCGACCGAAAGTCCTTCTCCGAACTTCTCCCACACCCGTTGCTTTGCCTCTGACACGCCGGAGGCTGCCGCCCTTCTAGTCCTTCGGTACCCTGCAACTGTTTCCGGAGTCCTCCCGGACACATAACCCGGAAGGACTCCTTCTTCAGTCGAACGGCTCTCCTGACCACCGGGATCCACAACGGTGTTCGAGGGTTACCGCCCCTTGAGGCACCTAAGACCTTGAAACCACAGCTCATCACTGCAGCTTCAGCAATAGAGGTTTTGAACATCGCCCACTCAGGTTCAATGCCCCCAACCTCCACAGAGATGTCTGAAAAGCTCCGCCGGAGATGTGAGTTGAAGATCCCCAGGACAGGGGATTCCTTCAGACGTTCCCAGTTCACCCGCACTACCCGTTTGGGTTTACCAGGTCTGTCCAGAGTCTTCCCCCACAGATGGTGATCAGTCGACAGCTCCGCCCCTCTCTTCACCCGAGTGTCCAAAACATGCGGCCTCAGATCAGATGATATGATCACAAAATCGATCATTGACCTTTGGCCTAGGGTGCTCTGGTACCACGTGCACTTATGAGCATCCTTATGTTCGAACATGGTGTTTGTTATGGCCATTCCATGACTAGCACAGAAGTCCAACAACAAACGACCGTTCGGGTTTAGATCAGGGAGGCCGTTCCTCCCAATCACGCCTCTCCAGGTGTCTCCATCGTTTCCCACGTGTGCGTTGAAGTCTCCCACCAAGACTACGGAGTCCCCTACTGGAGCACCGTGCAGGGCTCCATTCAGGGCTCCGTGGCAAACCCGGCCACCAGGCGCTCGCTGTCGGGCCCTCCCTCTGGGCCTGGCTCCAGACGGGGGCCCTGGGCTTCCTCCAGACAGGGTCTCTACTTTCCTTTCCCTTTTTTTCATGAAGTCGTTTTGAACCATTCTTAGTCTGGCCCCTCGCCTGAGACCAATTTGCCTTGAGAGACCCTACCAGGAGCACTAGGTTCCAGACAACACAGCTCTCAGGTTCATAGGGACACACAAACCTCGCCAACACGATAAGGTTATGGTTCCCAGAGAGTTTTGACAGATGATAACAATTTAGAATCTAGCAAGAAATTGTTCATACGCAAGTAAGACTTGAAGAAATAGTAATCTCTTTCAGTAGGACATGTACATGTGTGTCTCCAAATGTCTACTAAATTTAGGTTGTCTATCAATGTATTCAGATGCGCGCTGGACTTGGATTGTTGGAGGGATTTCGAAGACTTTGTATCTGAGATGTTAAGAATCCCCTCTTTTTTCAGAAGGTCTTTAATGGTTGTTGAAATTTGGGGCATTTAGGTTCACAACTGTCATTGGTACAGAATCTAAAGCACTTGCTACTATAAGAAACCTACCATTGGGATTGCTGATTGTAGAGGAGTTGGTCTACTCAGCTGACTTTGAGTCTCCCCTTAGCATTATGCTTAATCAGCGTTTCCTGTAAAAACATTATAAAGAGAGACAAATACTTTGGCTCTCTTGATAACATCAAATCAAATAAAATTCGAATCGAATTTATTTGTATAGCCCAATATCACAAATTATACATTTGTCTCAATGTGCTTTACAGACTGTACAGGTTACAACACCCTCTGTCCTTAGACCCTCGCATCGCACAAGGAAAAACTTCCTAAAAGTAACCCCATAATTAAAGGGGGAAAGATGGAAGAAATCTCAGGGAGAGCAACTGAGGAGGGATCCCTCTCCCAGAAACGTATGCCGTCCAAAGTCCAAATGCGTCCAACTTTTCATTGGATCAGATCGGTAAAGTGAACGTATATAGATACGCATGTCTAACCTATTGAGTAGTATCACTTATTTATACAAAATGTATCAGACGAATACCCAACAAATACATAACGTATACAAAAAAATATATTTTTTTGTCTTGCGCATTCACCACTGTTTTGCTCCCGCACACACACCTAAAGTCAGAGACAGAGTGGAGGAAAGGAGAGGAGTGGAGTGAGCATTTATTTTTGTACAGGTAGATCACTTGGACCTGGTCATTTCAAAAGTAGCTCACAAGCCCAAGAAGTGTGGGCACCCCTGTTCTAGCGCATCCTTGCACTGATCACTAATGAGCGGTTATGGATGAAACGTTGATATTGGCCGTTCTGGGTGGCCGTGGATGGCGTGAATGACATTAGTTCGCCCGGTGCTACTCATGAGAGTCTGGTTGGGAGCTACCTTGTTAGCGCGTTGATCTCTTCTGTTGATGGCAAATCCCTCTTAGGTTGTTCCTAGGGACGACGGAACGATGAGACAAACTTACGGGCTTCCTGGAGTGTGAATAGCCGTTTCTTGCCGTCATTCTCGGTTATGGCAAACAATCAGGCTGGGGAGTGAAGAGCAGGTTAAAGCCAAGGTTATATAACGCCCTCATGACGACAGACCGCTGCTCCTGTACATGGGGGCTGTAGTCTTCATAGATCTGGATTGGGGTGCCTCGGTATTGAAGTTTTCCCAAATTCTTTTGGGATTCACAGATCACCAGATCTCGGGTCTAGAAACTTATGAAAACAGATGACAACTGATCTAGGTCTCTCCCCAGGGTTTGGCTTGGAAGAGAGGACACGATCTGCATGGTGTAATTTCTAAGGGGATGACATCACCTGCTCACCCAGGAATTCGAAGAGGAGTATTAACTTGGTGGGCCAAGGGCCATCGATAGACTCAGGTAAGCCTATGATGCGGACAATATTTCTGCGGCTCCGGCACTCTAGGTCCATAGCCTTAGCCATTAGCTTAGTGTTGTTGTTAGCGAAGGCAGAGCAGGTCGCCTCCAAGGCCTCAAAGCAATCCCTATCTACATTGGTGTTTGATTCTAGGCATTGAATTTGCTGTTCTCGCTCCTCCATTTTAGAGTGAATTGTCTCCAGCTTTGTCTCAAGAATTGATAATACAGATATACATTTGGATGACAGGGCTGCTTTGTGTCCCTCCAGCATAGTAGCTAGGGTGTCCACATCTTTTTTAACATCATCATTTCTTAGATTTGTGTTGGATTTCAAAGCTTTTTTTTGTCATCAGTCGGTTTTACAGGTTTACTGTTAGATTGATATGAATAGTATGATGAAAGTTGGGCTAAATAAGTTGAGTGCGGATTGTGTACGTCTACTCCATGTCCGCCGTGACCGGAAGTCTGAACAGCCTTTTTGATCTTTTTCTGGATGTTGAATGGCTCTTGATCAATGAACTTGATTCAAAGTTCACATTTAGGCCTTCATTAAGCTGAATGAATCTCTAAATAATGTGAGTTTAGATCCTCCTCACCATATATAGTATGTTTTCCAAAGGTCAAGAATAAACATCCATGTACAGATCCATACATGTAACTTAAGCCTTATACCGCTTTCTATAATTTACATACTCTGGTCAGCACAGTTGAATATGTTTTTTGCCAGTGGTTGTTTATGCTGGCTTTTTGAAATCCTTGTTGTTTCTAATTACTCTGCTCTCCTTCTGTTTTTCTCTAATGACTGTAGAAGACATTTGTAAATGGATATTGCAGCATACAAACATCCATCTAGCTAGGATGAAATGCAGCTGATTGTCATTCTGAGTTCATTTTCATGCTTATCAGAAATAACAGAAACAAATAAAATACATTTTGGGAATTGATTTCTTAATTCTTGTGCAGAAAATTGAACTCTGAAGATTAGTTTTCTTCAGATTTGTCACTAAAACCATATAGATGTTAACGTACTATATCACTGAGAGGATACTAGGATACTCTACAAAACGAGCCAACTATGTAGATCAGGGGTGGCCAACCCGCGGCTCTCGAGTTGCATGCGGCTCTTTGACAGTTTCATGCGGCTCTTCAGTTCATATCGAATTTTATTTGTGAGTGTGTGTGTGTATGTGTATGTGTGCTGTCAGTATGAGAGCATGACAGTGCATCTAATTTTGATGTGGCCCAAGAGCCAATCACAAAAATGCCTGCGATGCAGTGAACCAATCACCTTCGAGGGGGGAAAAACCTATCGTAGAGTAAACACTATCTGACCATCTGAGTTCGATCCTAAAATTGCAGGGAAAAAATGCACAGCTAAGCGAAAATATGAAGACCAACATAGGACGTTTTTAGTAGAGTGGGAGAGTTCATATTCATATAAAAATACTGCCTGACCTAGTGCAAAGTGTATTTGCATTTGTTAACAAACTAAAACTGTTTAAAACACTTCTTCAAAAGGGAGAATTAGTGCATTTTCTCTCTCTGCTAAAAGCAAGCGGACAAGCCGAAATGCAACATTGGTTGAAACTGCACGTAAACTTTGCGACCCGGTTCCATGATCTACAGCTGAAAAGGTCACAAATTACGTTACTCGTCGACCCTTTTAATGCTGAGACGGACTGTTTGAAAGCTCCGCTAGTTCATACCTGTCAACATTGGAATTTCAAAATAATGGAATTTCTTTTGCCGGGCTCTCCAACAGCTCTCAGCCACCAATGTAAACGTAAACACATAAGGGACATTCAGGAAATACATGTTTATTTAAAGTATGTATTACTTGTACAGACATGTTTATAAGATTTATGTATTTTATTTGATGAGTTATTATCATCAATTTATTTGATGATTGATGAGTTGTATGGCTTTTGTTTCCCCGACAAGGACTTCCTTGCGATGGCAGAGTCGGGAAACATGTCCGCTACACTGCGACTGAAATCATTGCAGGAGCTGAAGGCTACATTATTTTTTAGCGCAAAGCATCGACATCTTTCCCTCAGCTTTGGTCACTTGGTTTGCCTCCGAAACAGTTCTTGTCGCAAATGAAGTCATTGACAGTGGATGTTTTTGTGCCTCTTGGCTTGCTTGTGCTTGGACGATTTTTCATGCTGGTGAACATCCCTTATTCCGTCGTGTGTGATGCTAATATCTGAATGGCACACTTTACAAAAAGCACGAGTTTGCCCGACTCTACTTTTATTAAATAAGGGAAGGTCTCCTCCCATTTGTGAGGCACTTACATAAAGTTTTAACTTGTTTGGTAGGTACAACTGCGTCTCCACCTATCTCCCGTTCACTGTGACTCTCATCCATATGTTTTCGTCTTCTTCTGTGTTATTGTTCCTGTTTTCTTCTTCTGTGTGTTTACTGGCGGATAACGTTTTTCTGCTAAAGTTAAACATAATGCTGCCACCTGCTTTACCGGAGGCCACAAAAATACGGGATAATCCAGGGAAAAACGGGAGGATTGACAGGTATGCGCTGGACACGGACGAGGCAGTGGCCCAGTTGGAATACTGGTAGGATAGGTTTAATTCAATTTCTGTCAATATTATGGTGTGTGACATTTACAATAAATCTGTCTGAGCAGAGCTATGTGTGTCTGTCTGTGTGAGCGTGTGTGTGTCTTTGGTAGGGAGAGTCTTTGAGTGTGTGTGTGTGTGTGTGTATGTGTGTGTGTACAGTTTTAGATTTTAATGTTGTCTATGTGTGAGAGAGAGGGGAGGAAGAGAGTGAGGGAGCACAGAGAAAGGCTGAGAACAAAAGCGAGAAGGGGGGGGGGGGGGGGGGGGGGGTGCGCATCTGTGACTGTGTGTGATGTGACTCTTTGCAGTAACATAGTAACATTTTTGGCTCTTAACCTCTGACTGGTTGGCCACCCCTGATGTAGACGATGGTTTAACACTTTGTCACTGGCTTAAAATGCACCAAATCTTGTTGAACCATTCTTTCGAACCTTGAAATTTCAGTCGATCTGGAGTAAATAAAATAAGATTCAGTAAGAATGTTGCTACAGCTACTGTATATAGCCTCATTTATGTATTTTCTGACACCAGTGGTATCACTGAGCTCACTCTGGCACCACACCAGTCAGTGAGCAAGAAAAAAATCCGACGCCATCTTTGATGGACCGTTTGAGATGTTTGTGTTATTTTCCCAATGGGAAGAAGTTTTATAGCATTATCAACATTCTATACATAAGGAAACTAATGAACCCCTGAATGAGTGAAATGTCCGGATTCCATGAAACATCACAAACGCAGCCCAGTACCCCCGGAAGTTCCGATGATAAAGGTTGATTATGGTTGGTAAAGAGATGCATAGATAGAGAAATAAGGAGGGTGGGGAGAGTGAGAGAGAGAGAGAGGAGAAACAGTGGTCTTGCTTTCATTAGTGCGGCATTATCTAAGCCTGTTAATTAACCCCCTAAGGCCCTCTGCATCGAGATCAGAGGAAACGGGGGAAGAGGAAGTGAAGAAGTGAAGAGGAGGGCAGGAGGAGAGGATTCAGTGTGTGTGTGTGTGTGTGTGTGTGTGGGGGGGGGGGGGGGGGGGGGGGGTAATTGATGTATTACACTACTGCCACAAATATGCCCATGTTTCACCTGCCACACATGCACACCCCCACCCATTTCCTCACTCACCCCCTTAGCCTGCTGTAATTATCTTATCTCTACCCATAAACACACACATACACACACACATATACAAACCTCAAACACACACACACACACACACACACACACACACACACACACACACAAACACACACACTTGCACACTCTACTGGAGGTAAAATGAGAATGGACCTCTCGATCTCTCGTCTACAATCCCTCAAGGTCTTGCTCCTTTCTTGTTCTTCTGTTGTCTGTCTTTTTTATCCTGTCCTTTCTTTCTCTCTTATTTGCATTTTTTGTATTCCACAGTTATGTGACAATAATTTCACAATCATGTAGCTTTCAAAATGAAATACAATTGTTTACTAGTTACTAGTGTTATTTTTAGCTTTCCCTTGCATATATTTTGTATAGTTTGTAAATCGTTATTCTCCAGCTTATATAGTTTCCCCTCTTTTTGTTTATTATTTGATTTGAGTGACAGTGAGAAGGTATTGCATTGAAGTTATAATTTACCTAAACTGTGTTTCTATTGAACGGTTTGTGTCCATATGTGAAAAATACAGCACAGCTCTTGGCAAAGTGTTATCTCGCCTGTGTCTTATGAAAAGAGCTATCTTAAGACGGCAACAGATGGCAGCGCTGGCATCAAATGGCATTTAAGGACGGCAGCTTTTGGTTTGATGCCAGCACGCTGCTACTGATCTTTATGTGCCTCTGTACATGTGCATGTGTGTGGCAGTGTGTTTCTGTGTGCATATGTGCACATTAATGTATGCTTTCACAGTGTTCTATTAGTGCATTCATGCTACTGCAGTGTGTGTTCAGGTAAAGAGTAGAAAAGGGAGAAAGCTGAGGAAACGTGTGTCTCAGTGTGTGTGTGTGTGTGTGTGTGTGTGTGTGTGTGTGTGTGTGTGTGTGTGTGTGTGTGTGTGTGTACATGTGTGTATTAGTGCATGAGGGAATTGTTTTGTGTTTTAAATTACCACCAACATTTATCAGGTTACTGTATGTATACAAAAGACACACAAATGCATTTGTGTGTCCATACTGTATGTTTGTCAGCACGATGCACACATAAAACTAAGTGTAGAAATGTATAAAGGAAGTACAAGTTTGTGACTATTTTAAGGAAGCTATTAGTGTGAAAAGACAAAGAGAAGATACAGACAGTTTGTAGGCAGAGAGACAGAGACACACAGAAGGTGTGAGCAATTAAATGTGCTAAACCATCTGTCCAATAACCTGCATTTATGCTGTAGCTCCCAGATTACTCAGCAAACTGCAGCAACACCCTCTCGCACACAAACACACACACACACACACACACACACACACACACACACACACACACACACACACACACACACACACATACACACATGGATACCATCACATCTTCACTCTAAAAACAATTTTGAAAACATACTTCCTCTGTTTGTAGATCTGTTTATATCACAAAAATAGCTTTATTCTGATTTACTCCCAGATTTATAAACTGTACTTTTTAAATCTTTGCTGCTTGTTTTCTGCTGTCATGAGTCACTTTGAGTTAGAGAAAACTGTTGATAGAACAACATGATAATAGTTGAAATAAAAAAGAATACGGGGAAAAAACGTAAAGACAAAGCTAATGACAAAAACATGAGAAGCTCTTTTTAGACATTTTACATGTAGTTTTGAGACTAACTTCACATTGTGCACATTGACAGTAGATGGAGATTGATAAAGTATAAGGCTTCAATATTTGATGAGTAGGTGAAAATAATGCATGTGCAACACAACCACAACTCTGGTGAAAATGAATGACAAGCTTCCCATCCAGACTTTGTCGCTCTTCATACTACGTCACCTGACTTCCTTATAGGCAGTCCTGCACGTCCTGGCTCAAGATTACGTGGGTTATTTAAAAGTCATATATTTTGCAGGTTTAAGTATAAAGTTAAGAGATGACGTTTGCAGTAAATTGTGTCTGGTATCGGTTGACAGCTCAGCTTTATTTGTTTGTATTCTTGTAATGTAACCGTATTTGTTTGTCTCTAAACAATCAGGCCCAGGGTTTGGCTGATGTACATTTGAAAAAAGTACAAGAGAGTGCTTCATGTTAAAGACTTTGTAAATGTGGCCAGCATGACTGCATAGGTTTGTGTCCATATATTTCTTTATAATATATATATATATATATATGATTCCTTTTTAAATCTCCTCCCACAGCCCATACCCCCCTCCAAAAATAAATACATTTACATTACTTCAAACAGCCTGAAGGGAATGTATCCTTCTCTAGATTCCCTCTTATGAATTAAGAACATTTCCCTCAACGAACTGGAGTGTTGATCGAAAATTGGCCTGAAGTTTGGGGAATAGCGATTTGGTCTGTTTCCTAGCTTAACTAGAGAAAACCAACACGCAAATAACACCAGGGGAGGCACTTAAGAAAAGGAGAGGAACTGTGGGGGGAGAGGGAAAGGAGCTCTTTCAGCATCAAAGACAGCTAAAACGTCCACACCAGGGATTAGGTCCCATGTTAAATACTGAACTAGATTATTAATTGCTGTACCAGTAGGACCTGTTAATAAGAAGCCAAAATAGCAGCTCCTTCCTTTCTGTCTTCATCTCTTGTTCTATTTTCACTTTTTATGGCTCTTTACTGGAGTCTACTGCTGTTCCTTTTCATGCTTTATTTCATAAATAAAGGATATGAAATAAAATGAAGAAAAGCACTTGTGCTCAAAGTTTCTGTTACCTTCACTTTATTCACTCTTCTGTTGTAACTGACATGCTTTAGATCTCACTTAAAAGATGTAAAAAGTCCTGTTAGCAGGCCATTTGGCCATGTCCGTCGCTCATGTAATAATGCCGCCGTTGCGCAACATGTCGCCTAATTAGTGACGCCTCACAAAGAAGATAACGGGGCACACGCTGACGTTACAAGCCAAGCCAAGTTTTCAGTGCTGCCGTGTAGACCGGGAAAACTAACATGCATACATACATACATTAAAAAATACCCATATCCGTGTGAACAGGGCCTCATATTGCCTGGTATTCACATATTCACCCTCTCACTCACTCATTCACATAAAACTAGTGAATAATTTTAAAAGAAAATATAAGTAAGTCTCATCACTCATTCATTCATTTATTGTTATCAGTCAAACATCCATTTCTGGTAGTGTGTTGTATATTTGTGTGTGTGTGTGTGTGTGTGTGTGTGTGGTGTGTGTGTGTGTGTGTGTGTGTGTGTGTGTGTGTGTGTGTGTGTGTGTGCAGGCCAGACGCCCAGCTTCACCTTATTTTTCTCAGTCAGAGTCCCTGCTGAACTGAGGGAGGCACAATTTGCTGCTGACCTGTCACTGTACACAGATAATGGATGCCCAACTGCTTTAGTGGGTGTGTGTGTGTGCGTGTGTGTGTGTGTGTGTGTCGGCTGTCATCCATGTCTCTCAGCAATAAAGAGGGGGGAAAAAAAGAAAAGAAATGGAGGGCAGAGGGGGTTGATAGATATGCCGGCCACCTGCTTCTCACTCACATTCTGACACAAAGAGCATCGGCTGCTCGGCTGCATTAATCATCATGAACTTCCTTTGACCTCAAAACACAGCGATAACAGCTAAAAGTTAGAGAAACAGTTAGAAAAAACAGAGCAACAGACCAGCAGACACACTGAGACTCTCAATATGTTGCCACAGGGACCCCGAAGTATGGTTATTTCTTAGAATTAAACTCCAGAAGTGTTTAAAATGATATATATGTATACAGTATATACGACTGTGCATGATTTAAAAATACTGTAGAATTATTTAAAAAAACAGATAAAGGTGAAGATAATTAAAGTAAGTTAGAATGACAACATCTAAACATGCAACAAGCTCAACAACAATATTATATTTACTTACTTGGTTTAAAAAAACAAAATAAAAGGGGAATAACATTTCAGTTGTTCATAAGAGCTTTTTCCTGTTAGGTTGTGTTCTAATATTGCTTCTGGTCCACTTTATTTCAAAAGAAAATATTCTACTTTAACTATAAACCTTGTTTACTTTACAGATGAGGATGACATACGAAAGACATTATCACCTTGTAAATTATGATTCATTGTTCTAGATTAAAAAGAACATAAAAACATCTATATATTATCTTCGCCTTGACCATGTGGTGGTGACTGTGGGTCACTGTTCATCGCTTTGACACTACGTGCATTCAGTGACCACATCTTCGAAAGGACATGAACTGTGTTCTCATTCAATCTCAACCACCACCGAACATAATCTAAATTTTTTTAAAAACTAAAAATGCATGAGCTCCTAATTGAGAACACTGAGCACTTTGAAAGACTTGAGCCCGGTGAGGAAATGGGAAGTGAGGAAGACTCCAGAACGGTTTGTAAGTGTTCGGGTTGATGTTGACTTTCACCATTCTCTCTTCCAGTCACATAGACATTTACAGCCCACCATAGCATGGGGTCACTTCTCTTCCTCATTTAGGCCTTTACACACAGGGGGCAATCTAGAGCTAAGTAATAACGGAAGTGGATCTGGTATGCGCTGCCTTTGTAAAGCTTAAAGGGAGTAATAAAGTTTTCTGTTATGTTTTGTGCTACGGAGCCTCCGTGTTGTTGTTTTATAATCCTCTGTAACTCAACCCGTTCAGCCCAACGTGTTTGGTTGATGCCTTTAATCGAGGTAATGTCCCCATTCTGTGTCTCAGTGTCGATGAACAAAAACAACAGTTACAAAATAATATTGATGTGCAAATAAATTGCACAAAAAAAAAAGGACCCTGGTGTGTAAAGGCCTTTAGTCTCCATTCATCAAACCTATAAAGAGGAATTCCTTTCCTCGTGGAGGTGGAAACGTTTATGACTATCAGCCACGTGATCAGATGATGGCAGGATGTCTGGACATGTCTGCAGAAGATTGCCAGAGATTGATCAGGCATGCAAATAGATTATTTCTGAGGTGTGTTGTAATGTGTGTAGATGAGTAATAGTAGTTGGTTACATTTCTATATATGTAGCTATCCTGTAAGTATGTATAGTGAATATGCAAAGTTTTGTATTGCATTACTTAAGTATCATTTAGTGTATTTGGAATTACTCGCTGCAGAAATAGCAAAACAATAAAGACTATCGAAGCACGTTTGATTTATATCTGTGACATATAGTGAAGGGAGCGCAATCCTTTTTCTTAAAATGGAAGTATAGTTTATGCATATGCATAAAAAGCACTTTGGCTTTTGTCACTGTATACCTTTTGTAAAATAAGAATTTTTATCTAACGTAGTTTTGAATGAAAATCCTTTTCCTGTAATTAAGTATTTCTGCATTATTGCTTTTTGTTTTTTTAAAGTAAAAGATCTTCTTTCAATAATTAATGTCTCGCTAAGCGGAGGGTTTGTTTGGATTTAATCTCAGCCTTATTACAGAGCAAATGTGCTGTACATTATAATTAATTTCCCACATTGTTCATTGTCTATTGCTAGTCAACCGAACACACTTAGAGAAATATTTGGAATATGTGCCAAAACGCACGACTTTAACTAAACCAGGTCCAATGAGAGGCTTCAGGGAAGCATGCTACTGTAACTATATCTATTAGTATCATCTTACTATCTTTATTCTATTGAGAAGACAAATCAAACTCATTCAAATGGATTCATTTGTGGTGATGAAATATTATATATACATGTGTATCAATAAAATAATAAAACTGCAATATGTGTGACACACTGTGTGTCTGTGATTGCTGCTCTGTGCTGGAAAGCAATTTAAATGTACACTGACATCAAATGTGCCTGTGTAAAATACCAATGATGACACTGTAAGATATTTATACATGTTTAATATTAACCATATCTTGACTTTAGAATGTGACATGGTGCACCTCAAATAACACATAAAAAGAAGCAGAGCCTGACAGATAGACTTCACCACACATGCGCATCACTTGTACTCGCCGGCAGCAGGTGTAAGTGAGATGAGCGGCAGCTGAAGAACGGCAAGTGTTATCAACACACACTGAAGTTGTGTGTGTGTGTGTGTGTGTGTGTGTGTGTGTGTGTGTGTGTGTGTGTGTGTGTGTGTGTGTGTGTGTCACGTTGCCATGGCCAGGTGCTCCTCAAGGACTTGCATCCAATTTGTGCAAAACATGAGCCGAGGAAAGTTCCGTCTGTGTTTGTGAACATGCATGTGTTCTTCTCGACACTGCTCCAGTTCCACAGTGCAAACTTACCCTGTGTGAACTTAGCTATGTGCATATTGCGAGGCAGGTAACATTAGCATTAGACAAGAATATCCCTTTTCACAGAGATCAGCTTGTAAACGCGATCAGGACTTGATCATGTTTTTGCATTTTTTTGAATGTGATCCTGTATACAGAATAATCTAACTCTGAATTATCTACCAAGGAGCTTAAATCGCTTTGGATGCACCAAACACCACGGCTATTTAAAACCTCTTCCGGTAGAGCTGTGATTTCATAAGCTCTCCCTTTTTTCTTATCTCCCTTCCTCATTTCCTCTCCTTCTCCTCCTCCTCCTCTTCGTCTTTTTCTCCTTCACTTTCCCTTACCAGTGGAAGCCTATTTGTCCGCTTTAAGTGAAATCACTCAATTCTTTCAGGAGGAGACTTGGGAGACCGCTGGTAACCAAGAGAGAGGGAGAACGAAAGTATGTGTGCGTGAGAGAGAGTCCACCTTCCAAATAAGTTCCATTAATCATGGGCCAGAGTCTAATGTAACTAATATTTTACAATTAGAGGAGACAAGATGGAGCTGGGGGCCATCTATCTCCCTTACACCACATGATCATCGATTCATAAGAGCTCAGGAGAGAGAAAGAGGGAGACCATAACGCACTCGCCCTGCATGGAGCACACACTCACAGACACACACACACACACACACACACACACACACACACTGTGCTGGGCACACGTGCAGACGGTAACACACCCACATACATAAGCACAGATGCTGAGCAGGAAACAGAAGGGAGCATGAGACTGAGGGGACAAGCTGTCTCATTAGCATTTCTTAGTATATGTTCTGCTTAAAATCCGGCCGTACTAACGCACAGTTTTCTTCATCGATCATTCTATTGATTGATTTTTTTTTTATTCATCTTTTAATTGTTTGGGGCAACACTTTCTATGTGTCTATAATACATTATAAACATATTGTTAGTGCTGCACAATCATAGTTATAATCACTCGTAAATATTTATATCCCTTATAACAATAATCATAACACATTATAGAGCATTTGACATTGATATTTTTGTTGTGCAAGGATCATAGTGTATTATAATACTTGTAACAATAATTGTTTTTCATAATACATTAGAATGTGATCATACGTTTCTCTAAGTGGTCATTGTTTGGGTTAAAAATGTTTGATTTATGTAATAAGGCATTATGAATATCGTTATGAGTGATTTAAACTATAATTATAAAGTGCTTTAAGCAGATTAGAACGCTTTATGTTTACAATGCATTATGGACATGGGCGTCGGAGAAAATATTATCTTGTTTGGTTATAAAATGTCAGAACATAGTGAGAAATGCTGATTTCACATTCTGCGAGTCCACAGTGAGCTTCACGTTGCTTGTTTTGTCTGATCAACAGTCTAAAAACTCAATTTAATCAAATTACAGTTATATAAAAACAGAGAAAAGCAGTAAATTCTCACATTTAAGATGCTCGAATCAGATCAATGTCCGCACTTTGAAATGAAATAATCAAACATCAAATTGATGCTGATTCATTTGCTGCCAGCATTTTATACTGCATAGTCCAGTGTCATGACTGTATGCTTTATTTATTATTAAACTGAAATCTAATCTACGTGAAAGGGCATATTTACTTTTTATAGAATAAATCATTTTACATTTAACTTTGGACTTCAAGTGGTTTGGAATAAAGTCCTTTATTTGCTTTGTCACAGCGCTTGGAGGCTACCTAGAGGAAGGAGAAAGGAACACATGTCAATCTAAGTTTTCAGTTACAAAAAATAAGAATAAAGAAACTGGCCTTTTGTAAACTAATGCAGCGATTTTACGTCACTCTGGTTTTCTTGCGATATGCCCCGGTTTACTCTGGTTATTGGTGTATTTACAATATTTACCATAGAAACAGAATGATATTTATATGACATTTATAACAAGGAAACAATGATAAACTTAGACACAAGTAGAAGGTGAGCGTAGCCTCAGGTTGTGCCAAATTAAAGAACTTAATAAAACAAAACTGGACTACCTCAGCAGAGCACATTGAAAGAAAAGCTAACTACTCTATCTGAGCCCCAAGCACCACACAGAGGGTGGCCAGCACTATAACCTATAAACTAATGCGGAACAGAAATACAATACATGTGCCGTGTTAAAAGGCCACATCTTATTCACAAAAAATGTGAGCATACTAATTGAAGATTTCAAGAGATAACTCATAGAAGAAATCTAGCAAGAGCAGAAGTGTTGCCTGGATCAGGGAAGATAACCTGTGTTTGAAGACAGCAGACAACAAAGAGAGGAAAGAGAAAGTTCTGTGCACAAAGCATTATACATAACGACCTTTTAGAAGTGCCTTTGAGCAACACACTGAATACTATCTGCAGGAGTCTCTGACCCTCCTTTTGAAGAGGAGCGTAGGATTTAGAAAAATAGTTCAAGTCCCCTGTAGCGCAAACAAATGTTGACCAGGCACCAAAAATAAACTCTCAAATTCTTTGTTTTTTTATTTTATATTTTGATACGTTAGTGTCCAGTTATTCAGTTACCTGGTCAGTTATTGTGTCTGTACATTGTCTTCTACACACTGCCACAAATACAATGGTGATGTGGAAATAATAAATTGCTCCCTTATTTTTCCAAAAAGTAGATGTATTTAAACAATACAAGGTTGCTAAGAAAAACAACAACAACTAATCCACATAACGCATTCAATGACTTTCACTGTTTCTCTTTTGCAACGCAACGCTCAATTTCCTCAGAGGACTACGTACCCAGCAGCAGCACCTCTGCACCAAAACCTGGTCTGCTGCGCCCTCTAGTGGTGCAACCGGAGCGCTGCACTGCCAGACCCCACCCGCTCCAATGTAAAGGAGGAGGGAAAATTAGAGGCAGCTGAACAAATGAGCAGAAAGACGGGTTCATCTGCAGGTCACCATCTGCCCGGTGACCAACCAAACGCTGGCAACTGCAAACCGCTGCAGAGCGTCATCTTAAACACATCAATCCACACATAGACGCACGGTGCACGCAGAGAATTATACAACGCGCCGGCATGCATGCACAAACATGTGCTTACACACACGGGCTGCACAACATGCCATAGAGGAACATGAGAGGAAATGGATACTGAAGAGAGAGAGAGAATTGAAAGACAGAGCAAATGACGAGAGAGGAAGTTAAATGAAGGGCAAAGAGCGGTGTTCATCACACTGTGAAAGAGGTCGCTTCAAATGTTGAAATTGCTCTGCTGAACAACACACACACATGCACGCACACACAAACACGACAGGCCGGATGGAATGAAAGATGACCTACTGTGTTCTTTAATCAGACACATGTGCGCCGTTACATGGAGACACACACCTACTCAAATGTAGAGGGATGACATAGATACACACACACATACACACACACACACACACACACACACACACACACACACACACACAGTCATTCATGCATGCCCACACCCCCACATATAAAAACACACATGCACCTAAAGTACATGATGTACACATAAAACACATACACACAGGCAAAGCAATCCTGATGTTCCTGCTCAGTCTCATATCCAGCCATCTGACTGGTTTATGTCTACACACACACACACACACACACACACACACACAAACACACACACACACACACACACACACACACACACACACGCATCGCCAAGGATGTTTCAAACAGTTACTTTCTCCGGATGTGAGTTTTATTGGGAACAGACTTCGTGGCATGAGGCCCCCCCCACACATCTGGTGCGGTGCAGCTGATCCGTTTAAAAATTAGTAAGGTATTGACCTGGGCAGCCTCCCAGCGGCACGGCAGCCTTCGGGGTCCTGACGTTAGGTTAACACAAATACGGATTCCATCAGTGCTGCAGATCAACCGTTAAATATTTCTTCCTTTGAAAAGCAGAGTCAGCTGAGCCGTGTGGGGAGGAGACTTTGTGTTGGACTTTATGACTCTAAGGGAACTGCTTTTCAAAATGTGTTATACTGATATTATACTGAACCTCTGCACATTTCTGCACAAAAATACCACTTGTGAAAAACTGCACAGCTCTTCATTTTTAATTCAGATATATTGTATGTATGCTTTGTATTCTATTTTTCTCTTTTCTTGTCCATATATATATATATATATATATATATATATATATATATATATATATATATATATGTATATATGTGTATTTGCTTGTTTTCTTCTTGTATGTCTCTTCTCTTCGGTCCTTGTACTAATTGTTATGTTTTTGCTGTGAAGCACTTTGGGCTGCAATTCTTGTATGAAATGTGCTATACAAATAAAGCTTATTATATTATTATTATTATTATTATTATTATTATTATTATTATTATTATTATTATTATTATTATTATTATTATTATTATTATTATTATTATTATTATGTCTCTTTTATTCTATATTATTATTATTATTATTATTTTTCCTTCTATGTTTATGTTATGCACTAATTCCTTGTATGTGAAAACCTACTTTGCAATAAATTGTGATTGTGGTTGTGATTGACTTTCAGATGTACCCACTATACACTCACACTTTATATTCATGCCTGACCTTGAACGCTGTCTTTACCTCTGATAAACCCATTTACACTAAATCTTAAGGGAAACATGTATTGAAATGAGCCGATTAAATACCTGAGATGTTTATAATAGTCTTATTGTATAGTATATAGTCTTTAGTGAATATTCAGACTTTGTTAAAAGGTTTAAATGTGTGAGAATCGTGAATGTAGTTTATAATTTTTGTTTTGATTGAAAACATGCAAAGAGAGAGTCGTATTGATCCTGGAGAGCTGCAGCAGTGCAGAACACACATCAAAGATATTGCAACAGATGTATACTAATCTGTGCCAAGGTTTGATACAAGTATGCAGTGGATATGCAATATATATATATATATATATATATATATATATATATATATGGAGACATACTAACCAAACAAGAGGTTACAGTTTTTAGTAATGACAAGTATAATAAGAAGAATAATGAATTCTGATCACAGATGGTAAAATCCTAAACCTTGTGAATTTCTCAGTACATTTCACAGTAACTTATATTATCCTTTGTCTATTAATAATGTTTTAATAATTCAATTCAATCGAATATTATGTCATGCTGTGGGACATGTGCCAGCCATGTGTTCCAGTGTAAGTCAACACTTCACTAAGGTAGTTCCCATCTACATGCACTCTCATGTTCTGCATCATTAGCAGGTTTACTTTTATTACTTTTTGTACATTTTGCTGAAAATATAGCCATACTTTCACTAAAGTAAGATCCAGAGTGCAGTATTGTATTTTTACAGTTATATTGCTACGTTAGTTTCAGATGTCAGAACCTTTTTATAGCACTGAATATAACCATGGTGTCTGTATGTTTGCATAGAAATGCTAGATCCGCATGGCAGTTCCTAATTTATAATGACAATTAATTGGGAATTATTTTTTTATTTTACTGGGAATAAGATCCCAAAGTGTATTAAAAAAAACCTGAAGTAGACTTATAGAAGTTTATTTTATGAAGAAAAAAAAACTAGGTATTCATTGTCGCTGGTGGAAAAAGTTTATGTGCATTGTTTATGTTTATGAAACATTCCAACATCTGAGTGATTGCATGATGGAAGAGGTTCCCGCTATGTTTAAGGTTGTATAAACTTGTTCAATGTAAACGCAGTAACGTGTCAGATTTATCCTTCACAAAGGCCTCGAGTCGATCCTTGTGCCAAGATCATTTAGTTAATAAGTTAAAACGTCAGCTCATTTGAAAATAGAGAATTTCAAAGAGAGACGAGTTAATGTTAATTAATTTTATCTGATGAATAGTATTAATATATGTTTAACTGGGCTCTTGCCTCCTGTCATCCTGCAGTAGTGGCCGTCAGGCAGAACAAGTTGTGTATCCGTGCACTATAAGTGCAACATCATACTGTACCTCTGCTAGGAACAGTTGGGTTGGCATTGAATCAGTCATCAGATCCTGATGTATAATACTGAAGCTCATGATATCTATTTTATTAGAGAGGATACTTGTAGCTGTTGTGCATATTTTGAAAGAGTAAGTGGGTTGGTCCAGAGGGAACTTAAGACAAAAAGAACGTTACCTGGAAACAAGGAAAGTCGAAACAGGCTCGAAACAAAGTATACTACGCACGTCTCCAATCTGCTTTCATTTAAAAGTCTTTAAAAATCTTTCCTTTGCATTTTGCCGTGTGGGATGCTCTGAGCGTGCTCACGTGTTTCCCATCATACCCCACATTGCTTCACTACAGCTACTTTATGGACACCTTTGGGAGAGAAAGCGGTGCAGACAGTAATTTAGTTGTGTGTATTCGACATCATGATCACAGTCCGTGACGCTTCGCCATCAAATTGACTGAGAGATAATAACTTGGAAGTGATGGACTACTCTCTGAAAACAGTTTACCCACTTCTGATCACACAGGGACGCTCCGACACGACGGCTCGCCTTCCTGATTCTCGCTCGGCTAGAAATGAAGAAATGAAAAACATGAAACAGGCCGTTGCTCTGTGAGAATTCATTGGTGTTTTTTTTAGTTTGAATACATTTTATTTTTACTATAAGTACAGTTCAGTAGTTACAAAACAAAGCATCTGCCATGAGGGTACAGTGAAACATAAAGAGTGTTCAGCTCACAAGACAGGTTTTGTACATAATATGTGGAGTGGAATGCTCATTATAGCTGGTTCAGAGAAGGAGAGAGCCCAAGTGAGACTCTCGCCATTAATCTCTCATCTTTACACCCCTGGAAAACAGAGATAGGGTCAGAGGTCAAAGCCACTGGTCAGTGCCTCCAGCAGGATACGTCTGATTGTTTTACTCAGACCCCATTTCCAGAATTCCTCCCTTCAAACACCCTGTTATATTTCCCTACAACCATTACTTCTCACTTTTCATATGTCTCACTCTTATTATTTTAGTTTTTAATCCCCTCTTTTCCTGGCATATTGGAATTGAAAGAATGGTTAATTGTAGTCTACATAAATCAAATTAAAATGAAAAAAAAAAACAGAGGCTGTACTGCAGCAAAATCTCCTCAAGTTGGAATTTGAGCAGTGGAAATCACGCAGGGTAAAGCAGTAACGGGCCCACGCTGCAGGTGAAACGGGAATTTGCATACAAAAGAAATCGGGGTAACAATTTGTCAAAGCCACATACAGTATAGAGGTTGCTCAAACTAAAATAAGTATTATATTTGGACTGTACATACCGCATTAGAATTTTTCTCTGGGTTCACAAAAAATGACGTAGAAACATTTCACAATGCCAAGGGACACACAAACACACACCTTCAGTTTAGTTAGTTAGCTAGTTTTGTACTGTATAGGTTGGATTTATAATACTATCACAGTGCAAAATACTTCTGAGAACCAAAACAAATGAAAGAAATAAGAAAGGATTAAGTCCCTCTATGCATATTATGGATTCTGTATATATGGGGGCAAATATGTTTGCAGCACAGGAGACGATTGTCATCTTTTTCCTCTTTTTTTGTTGATCAGTAAATGGAGAAGGCATTAATGTACAGTACATATAAAAAATTAAAAATTAAATCAACCCTACGTCCTACGGTCTAGCACAGCTACATAGCTTTGTAGAAGCAATAACAGATGACTTGTATCTAATGCTATACACAATATGTCTTTTTTTCCAGTTTTTTCTTTTTTCTTTTTTTTCTCATCTTAAAGTAAATACATCAAACCATTTTCAGTAGTCAGTAACACTGTGCAACAATGATCGGTGGCAGTATTTTAGAAACATCTGCAACACTAAAGTCCTTGAGGTTGACATGAGAGATGAAGAGAAAGGGCTGGAGGGCGATAAAGAAAGTGTTCCCCCTTTTTTTTTTGTTTTGGAGATCTTTTTTTTTTTTTATTCTTCTCAGTCAAACTCTAGAAGAATGCCTACCTTTTGAGGACGTGGCCGTTTAAACTACTGTCACTTCTCTGCTTTTTCCTTGTCACAAATGCTTTTAAAACTTTTGTTTTCACTTTTTTTTTAACTACTGTATATCTCTCTATGTACATTAAGCGTCTATGGGCGCTGTGTTGAATGATACAGAAAAAGGAAAAAAGATAAAAGGGAGCCATATAGCAGGGTGAAGGCCTGTACTGACCTGGTTATGGAGGGGGTGGGGAGGGGGGGGGGGGTTATAGTATAATAAGTACATTTAGGGCAGTTTGAATATTCTGTCTTCTTCACAATCATCATTAGCACCACCATCATCAAAAGTCAACTGTGGGTATGTTGTTCTTGCATTGTAGATTGTCATATGGTGCCCTGTCCTTTGTTAACCACAATCAGTGCGATGCATGGTCATGGGACATAAATAGTGACTCTATGCCAGCTGATAGGAGAGCCAGGAGGGGCTGGTCTGACAGGAAATGTGCTTGGTCTCTGTCAACAGCCAGGTAAAGTTGAGTTTCTATTCTACAGTAGAATACATTCCAGGTACAATATAATGGTGGTCCGTGGACTCGTGAAATAACCGTCTTCTTCATTTAACAGGAGAGAAAGAGTCTTTGAAAGCATTTGATCAAGCACTACACTTTAGTCCTAATTTAAAAAAAAGACACACCTTTCTAGCTCAAGGAATGTATAAGAGATTGCGGTGCCAGTTACAGGAAGTGCTAATCAGACAGGTAGTTTCATCAAAAGAAAGAAAGAAAAAACAAAACATTGTATAAGAGAAGAGACAACAAAGACAAAGGGGCATTCAGACCACAGGAGACAAAACAGGAAAGTTGCCGTCACTTTGTTTAGTGTCCAAGCATCTCGCAAATCCGTCCCCAAAGGAAACTGTCCCGAACTTTCCTTCATATAGTTCACGCCTTCTCTTGACTCTGACGGTAGTATGTGTTTTTTTTTCATCTTAAATAAAGTCTTTGTTATAGTGTACTCCTTCATTTATCCTTCATCCTCCTCATCATCACCATCGCCTTCATCATCATCATCCTCATCCTCATCATCCTGCCTTGCTCCGGTGTGGGCCGTTAGTCTTTGTTTACAGCGTGGGCGTCCAGCCCCTCTGGGTCACCTAGGTTATGGTTGTTAGGGTGGTTAAGGTCGTTGTTAAGATGGTTGGGGTCGTGGGTCAGCGCGGGGTCATGGGTCATTGGCTGGTCCTCCTCTCCTACCCAGAGATGCACTACGGCCAATGAGAGAACAAGAGGCAGATTAGCACCATGGACCCAACACACCGACCCCATCCTCAAAACACACACACACACACACACACACACACACACACACACACACACACACACACACACACACACACACACACACACACACACACACACACACACACACACACACACACACACACACACACACACACCTTCAGCATTGCATTATATGGTCAGTGGGGCCAAATGGATGGATGAAATATTTGAGTCAGCTTTGCATAATAGGCCATGGCTAATTTTGTCAAACTTTAAACACTTTAAAGGGTCATTTCACCAAAATTACAGAGAAAGAAATAGTATTGTTTCACTTACCTGCAGTTATATCTAGTTTTAAAGATTTATTGTAAGTGCTCCAGGTTCTGAGTCTTCAGCCCAATACAATGGAGGTGAATAGAACATTATGCTGGATAATCCATAAACTACACTGTCGGCAGTTTCCATAGGGACTATTTATTTTGTATTAAGTAGTCTCAGTTGAAACTATGCAGAGACAAGTTTATGGATTATCCTCATTATACAGGGACACTGTTTTGGGGAAATAAACATGTTGCTCTTAAAGTTTTTGAATATAATTGTCCCACAAACACAATTGAACTCTCCTCCATTGTATTGTGATGGTGGCTGAAATATCAAAGAAGGATTACTCCGGTCCTGGGCAAATAAAACCAAAAGTATCGGCATGGCTAGATACTGCCAGAGATAAGCCAGACATTGTTCATTTCAGTGAACTGACCCTTTAAAATGTTTCTCCTTAATTCAGATTCTATACATTATATCATTCGTACCCCTGAGACAGCGAGGACCAGCAACAGAAAAACCTTCAGCTCACAGTGCCAAGTTTAACCTTTTGCTTTTAAAGAATGTCATCTGTTGTGCCGTTAATGCTCAATATGCTGATGATATGCAATGGTATCTTAATAAAATAACAGGAACACCTTTACATGAAATACATTCAGAAACAATAATTCCACAGATTACCTCCATGCATATTCAGTTAAATTCAAATCTCTGAAATTATAAGTGAAACCTTGTTTTTGCAGCACTATTGTTTTGTTTGCATTGCATTCTATGGTGTCCCTGTTATTCTCATACCAGCCACAACACTCACTGTGAGCAACTATTAGAAACGTAAGAGGCTGCTCTTTACATAAGCAAGGTCAGCAGTGCTTTCATTGGATTACTACATCTACTGCACACATCTAACATTCATTTCTTCCTAACTTCAGTTTGTGCATCTTCTGTACACAGGAGCTTACATTGTGAGACTGTGATGGGTGCTCAGTGAAATAATCATTTCTAAAATGATATGAGACACTAACACATTATGGTTACGGCAACTGTAGTAGTTTCATACTTGTTACAATCAAGTTGGTTGGCTCAATAAGTGTGACAGGAAGTGTGACAGTGGGTGAGAAGTGAAGTGAGTAAATCTAATAAAAAAGTTTTAAGACTCGGTGAGACAGTAAGAAATGCATAACTGTAATTAGGTCGCACCGCAGCGGCCACTAAATAATACAACTTGTCCCCAGCCCCCCCGCCTTTTTCTACACTTTCATTCCCTCAGCAACTTCTTAGAAAATTATTTTGCAATAAAACACCGCCGAACACATTTGCATGTCATGTTCTTTTAAAGTGGCGTTATGAATCTGACAAAACCAAATTAAAACACAAGTTTATTTGAGCTGTGCTTTCGCAAAGACGGAAACGGATATCAAAATGAAAGGAAGTGGTGCCGTAACAGAGGGAAAATAAAGAGCTAATAACAAGATAAAACATCTCTTCGATTCAGCACTGAGTAATAACTCTCTAGCTGTCGGTGCGCGGAGTGAACAACCCCAACAGCGCTCTACCCAACATTTACTTTACTGTTAGTCTCATGTGGGTTTCTGCTTTCACTGTTCCACACGTCGATACTACAGGTTAATTACAAATAGCTGTTTTTATTCAAATGATATTAGTAGAGGTTACGATTGGAAAAACTTGAACATATGAGATAAAGTTTGATTCCTAATGCATGCGTATCGGTACAAAGCAGCATTAACATGACTGGCTGTGAGAATACAATGTGTACACTGAAGCGTTGGTCTCTTGCTCTCAACCAACTAGGTGTTTTCTCATCCAATGTTCACATTAGAATTCCTAAGGAAATGATTTCATGACCAACTTTCACCACAAGATGGCAAGCTAAGGCAGTGAATAAGATACTGAGGCCATGGCTGAGAAATACTTCCGCATACATTTAGACCAGTAATTTATGTATTGATGGAGATTCACATTCAAAATGTCTGTATTAAAAGTCATAACTAAATGAAGAGCTTATTTGCCCAAAACACTTTCGCACTGAACAAATGTAAAGCAGCCATCATTAAATATCACTCATTTCTTCAACTCCCTAAGATATACAGTGACATTTCTTTTTCATGTATTAAAGCCACCATAAGAGAAATAAATCAAAAAATAAAGTTTGCTTGTTTTGAAGTTTCAAAAAGTATCTTGCTCTCCCCAAGGGCACTTCCTGCCTTTGACTTCCCTGTAAAGAAACTTCCTGTAACGAGCTCCAGATTAGGCCCCATATTTGATTTTCACTGTTCATTAACTAAGCCACCTGGAATGTTATTATTTAAGCACGGTGCTCCTTCTCCCCAAACAACTGCCACTGCGAAGGGGGAGAGATTTCCTGGCCAACTTTATAGATTTAGCATAACTTCCCCTCACAGTTTTTAATTTCCCATTCGGGCAGGCGGCAGATGCACCTCGCAGACACAGAAAACCTGCCTGGCATTCATTTATCACATGAATGCAAGGCTTATCTATGTGTTTCCTTCAAATGAGCTGCCCTTCTGAGGGCCTGCTGCAGTGCTCACACATGATGGCAGTATGATATTGACTAAAATAAATAAATACAAATGATCTAACTGTTATTGTTTCGTATTAAGGCGAAGGAAAAACAGTAAATCGACATATCGCCTAAACACTAATGTGAAAGAGTAAGTACGCCCTCTTGTGGTGTGTTGCGATATAGCACATGGAGACGGGTGCTTATTGGAGAGGATAGGACCTGGGAAAGGAAAACATATGGTGTGAGGACACACAGCTCCAGGATCCATCCACTGTTAATACATGTGTCATGCTTAACAGAATGGATAAATGGGGAGGAGGGTGTAACAATGGCGTACCACTGCACTCTGAGCATGTGTCGGAGACCGCCTTGGGATACGGTGGACTATGTGTGTGTGCGTGTGTGTGTCTGTAATAAGTGCGAGTGCGTGGTCTCAGAGGCATCACCTGACATTAATAGCAGTCTGTGAATGCATCACACAACATTTGGCATGTTCACTGCAACACGCTATGCTTCTAGTGACTGGTGTGGCATTGTGCAGTATTTCTTGATATATATAACACTAATGACTGAGAAACGCCGGCCACTTTATTACCTCCGCCAAGGAGGTTATGTTTTCAGTTTGCTTTGGTTTCTCTGTCTGCAGGATTACAGAGCAATCACTGGCCCGATGTTCATGAAACTTGGCGTAAGGGTGTAGCACGGGCAAAGAAAGGACCCATCACATTTTGGAGCGGATTCGAATCACGGGGCGGAATCATGCATTATTTTTCACTCATGGAAACGGCCATGGCGGAGGTCTGCGTTCTCCGAGTGCCCTTCTAGTTCTTTCTATTTTTGATGACCATGAGGGTTTAGCTAATATAGATTTTTGAAGGTCGATAGGTATTTTTTAAATGGAGCTTCCCTGAGCTGACATTTTGAGTTCAACTTCAGTTCAAGCTTTTGAAATGGCATTATAAGATGTTGAAAATGGTCAGTTCACCTATACAACCTATACTTGGTTTTATTTCTCCAGGTTTTAAAAATTCTGTCTCTGAGATTTCTGTCTCCACTCCAATGCAATGGAGAAAAATAGAATGTGTTTGTGGCGCTCACACTTTGTGTTCTTGTTCCTCTGGATAATCCTCAGAACACACTGTCAACTAAGGGAAGAGTCCCAGACAATAGTTCCATCATCGTGCGGTGGAGGCAGAAATCAGATAAATATTATCTGCATATTTGTGACTTTTTTTTCCAGAATTTAGTCTGATCTTTGCTTTTCTTTTCTAAATGTTGGACCTCTTCTGGCCTTTAAAAGTGTTTAAATAAAACAAAGGGGGTTTTATTTACTCGGTTAAAATAAGCAATACCATGTCAAATACTTAAAATTCCTCCGTTCAAAATCCTACCGAAGTAAAAACACTGTAAAATACTCAAAGTACTCATTGTGTATAATGGCCCTTTTCAGAATAATATACATTATATCATTGAGTGATAGTTATTGCTTTCAATATAAATTTAATTTTCATTTCATTTGGTCACTAATGTTGCAGTTGGTAACGGTGGAGCTAATGTCAATTACTATATATAATTATATAATAATACTATATGTGTAGTGTCGGGTGGCTTCTTCATAACATGTATTAGCTAAATGATATATTGTAGAAATAATCTGAATAAAATATTTGCTTCCAAAATGGGGTAGAAAAATAAAAATATAAAAATAATCAAGTAAAGAAGCTGCAAAATGTACTTAAATAAAGTACTTGACTTAATAGTTGAAAATAACCGGCTCTTAAGACCGATAGACGCAGGCTTCACTGTCCTAAAGCTGCCGAGGAAACTCAAATAATTCTCACCTCCATTGAATTAGGTGTCAGATATTTATTAAATGTTATGTTATAACGCACAGTTTATCGGTCTCATCTAAAAAAGACAAAAACAAAACCCCACAGGCATCATAAGTAGCCTGGTTGCCGTGCATCATCTGTCATCATCTCTATCCATATGGACTTTAACAGTGTGCAGAGTCAAGCTCTGTGAACCCTGTGTGTGCCACTGAAGGTGGCGGTGGCTCCTTTGTTCCCTCTCCCAGGCATCCGGGCCCAACACTAGCAGTAAGTGTTGTTCTTGGCACAGCCCCGTCTCATTGTACAGCCCAGTATTTATAAATATGTAAATATGAGCGGCACCAGGCATAACACGGCCCGCTTGTATACACCGAGGAGGAGCGGCGAGGAAGTGAGCGCACCCCCCCCACACTCCCCCCCTCCAAAATTGTATTTTTAGATGGTTTTAATGAATACAGGATGTTTATAGTTACCATTCCCTGTGATTCGCACAAAAGACTAGAAAAATCCACATCCACCCTGCCACCCCTCCTCTGCACCCTTCCCACCCTCTCTCCCACTCCCCCCCCAATCCCTCAAAGCACTACTAAAGAAGAAGAAGGGGTGAGAGAAAAAAAAGCAAATTTGTGGTGAAACGCAGCAGGATTGTTGTGCTCTCAGTCTGCTTTCCACTCAGATCCCTATTAGACAAACATAGTGTGGTGTTAAGGTGCAACAAAGAGTGACGAAAACTCCTGTGTGCAGGTGGAGAGTGAGAGAGAGAAGAGACGAGATGCGCAGCGAAAAGGTTCCTCGCGAAGCAACTTCAAGGCGGTACGCAATTTGTGTGTTATTTCTGTTTTTTAAAGTTGCAAAAATAATACAAAAGCCAAATCAATATGTGCGAAGGGTGGGTAAAAGAGGTTATCTGTTTTCTGTTGTCTGTGATAATGTGTTTTTTTTGTGTGCGATGACTCCATGTCAACTTGTTTTCTTTTTATAAACTCAGTTTTGTTTTGCTGCAAACTCTCGGGTCGAGTATGAGGTGATGCGTATGACAGGATGGAAAGATTCAGAGGAGGGAAAAAAAAGGAAAGCAAGCAAAATGTAAAAGAGAATGATTGCAGTTGGGGGAACACAATGAAGTGAATGTTAGTGGCCTCCTTCTATCTTTCGCTCTCTGTCTCCAAAACTATTTCTGAGGCTAAAAGATTGCCGGCTTGATAATACCTCCGCTGAGCAATTTAAGCCCAAACACTCTGATGCTACAATCTGTCTTCTCTGCCTGATAGCGCTTTTCTCCCCTCTCCTCTCCAAATTACTTTCTTTCATATCTAATTATATTTGCTAATGATCTTATAAGAGAATAATGGAATGTGCTTGATCTATTACCTTTTTTTCAATACATAAATACAATGCGGGGGGAAATGACTATTGGAGACAGGAGGAAATGTTTTTTTTAATGTTTTTGATGAGAGGGAAAATGAAGCTGGGAGCTGCAGGGTCATTAATGGGCGATGAACACAGAGGTCATCTCTCACATTCTCTTTGACATTTCTCTCATCTGACGTGCTGAAACAATCACAACCTCATCCGCACTCTCCATTCTGCCCCTTCGCTTCGCTGTTTCTCGGTAATCTTCCAGATATCCACCTCGAGTCTCTTTGATCTTTTAATGGAAACATCGAACTTTGTTAGGTTCCAGATTCAGCGCCGCTTGTTTATGTTCTGCTTTTGCATTTAGCCTAAAACTTCCAAAGTTGAATGGTAACAGGAAGCTCAAGGAACTATTACAGGGTGTGGATTTAGCAGATATGTAAAGATATTTGACAGGAATATTGAGAGAAGATATTATTGTTAAAATATGTTAAAAAGGTCACTCTGCTTTTCTTTACACATAAAGGTTACTACAACCTGTTGTATAATGTCTTCTGGAGGAGTTGTATCTAATAGTCAGAAAGAAAAAGAGCAGGAGAGTGCAACATGGAAGAAGCAATCTTAGTTTAAGTATAAACTGCTCCCTAACAGATATGAGACAGGAGTGGATAGAACAAATACGTCTTATAAATAAACTGTGTGAACATATTGTCCGATTAGCGACAAACATGAAGGACTAAAGTGTTGCTTGGAGCGCTTTCCCCCCGCTTTTTAATAACTCTTCATTCATTAAATTGATGTACAATGTTTGAAAGAAAATGGAGATTGTACTTGACTGGGCGCTATCAAAGAGACGCTGTCAAACTGGATCCAGCATTTTTGGAGCCTAATGGTACGTGTCTACAAGATCCGTCACTTCCACGCTTCTCATTCTGTGTTTATGTAAGCAGCGCTGCAGTGCGTAGCACGAATAGCGAGTAGCGCCATGACAATGTTATGGAGGTGCAACAGTACCCCTGCAAAATGATAAGCACGTGGTCTTTGTGGTCTTTACTGTTGTGGAGGATGCCACATGTGAGCGACTGGAAGCTGTGTCTGGGGACTTGAGAAGGGACCAGGCAGACCAACCTTCTGCAGTAACACTTAAAAGGCCAAGCTGTCAATATCTGCCAGTGTCCCTCCATGACTTTTTATGAGTTCATTTTCTGTAAAGATTTCCAAATAGTACTTGTAATTATCTTTCCCTATTCAAATGATGGCTTTCTGGTCTTCAACATAAACTCACACAATCCACTGGCCTTTTAAATGAATAACTCATCTCTGTTGCTGTTGCCAAACCCCTGTCCCGTCCTGTCCCTCCATTGCTCCCTTCCTCTTAAGCCTCTTCTCCATCATCCATTCTTCCCTTCTTTCTCTTCTCCCTTGTTATTTTCTTTCTCTCTCCACAGGCCCTAGGACAAGCCAAGCCATGACAGGCACTCTAAACCCCCTGCATTAATGGAAGGAAATGGCATTCGATCCCTGTTTGATCTCCTAATCATTTCTGCTGAAATGATAATTAGTGCCCTTCCAATCCTCCCACAGAGGAGGAGACAGGGTTGGGTTGAGGGGGGAGTGGGTAAATACATAAATAGAAAAAAATTCCTCTTGCTTTTTAGACCCCGAATGACATCTTTGTCACCAAGCTGGGCATGTTCATAACCAACAAGTGCTTTCCTCCCATGCAAATTTCCCATCCTTTCCACACGGAGAAGGGGCTACACACACTGACGCACACACAGAGACACAGGGCCTGGCGACGGCTGTCTGTGATTCTTTTCAGCTGACATAATCCTGATTGATTCGTTCAGCAGATAAAAACTGGGTCCACTTCTGCCCTTTTACTGGGGGGGCTGGAACATAATACAGCCTTTTATTCGGCAACAATGTAACATAATGGCGTTGGAATGTGCAGGGGGAAAAAGGCCACATCTTAAATGCTTGTGACACACTGTGCTTTGAAAAAGCCAGTTGTCTAATGTAAAAGAGAAAGGGGGGGAAAGAGTAAAAAGAAAAAAGAGCGAAAGAAATCATTAAAGTGCCAGATTACCCATGTGCCCTGGTTCTATCACTGTCAAATGAAGGCTGTTATTTTGGAGAACTTGTTTTCTTTCTTTCATTTTTTTTTTGTCTCTTCTGAGTGCATATTCACAACTCTGTGTGTGTGTGTGTGTGTGTGTGTGTGTGTGTCATTCCGTAACTCTGCGCTGCCTTCGTGTTCTCACAAGGAAATCAAGGATTTGAGCTCTCGAGTTTCACTGCCGTCCATCCTTTTCTGAAAAGAAAGCTTTTGTTCAGGGTGCAGGAATAGGTGAGGTCATCTCATCAACACAGATAGCAGCCACCGGCTGGCGGGGGAGAGGTTTGTGCTTACATGAACTAACATCCTTCCCTCATTCTGTGAGTTACGGACAAAGGCTAAAGGCCATACCAGTGGATGTTTGTATAAGTGCCCTCTGCTGTATTAGTCTGTCTGCTGTGAAGCACTGTACCGGAATGTAAAAGTCTACTGTAACAAAGTGGGTTTTCTACTAGGGCGTGTAGGCTTTGAAAAAACCCTGTCTGAGCAGCGTATATGGCTACGGTTACCTTTTAAATCTCACTTTACAGAGTTTCTTTATGTGATTATCTGTTATTAAATGTGTTTCAACTCACAGCACAGTACCTCTGTCTGTGTTTTGCTGTGGTTCATATTTCAAACCTTTCTTACATCTCTCTGATGTATACTTCCTTTCTAAATAGCTGTGTTTAAAACAAAACTACATAATTTATTTACTGGTGTACTACTATTTCTATTGATAAAATACAAAAAAGAAAGAAATTACAATGATGATGAAGAAGAAAAAGCAGGATGTGTTGATTTATTGCATGTAAAAGAGACAAGGTCTGTGACTTGATAACGGGTTTAAAACCATAAAATGTCTAATGTTCCAACATAAAGCTTTGTTCCCAAGTTAGTGTGTGTATAACATCAGAATGATACACTGGGTATTATTTCATTTTGTCGTAGCCATATCATGACCTTCTGAGTTGAAATTCGATTTCCATCATGAGGTCCACTGTTCCCGTCTTAACACACACACACACACACACATACCCACACACATGCACACGCACACGCACACACACGCACACACACACACACATTAGCTCTTCCCTTTATCGGGCCTTGCAAACTTGTTGTCCGCTGCTCGGTTTTCAAGTGCAGCACCAATAAACTACAAAACACAAGAGAGCAGACGGCCTTCCTGCAAGTCAATTGTATTAATTGTAGGCGCTAATCTGCAAGCCACGGCCCTCCCAGAAGCGTGCGGTGTTATCCGCACCAGCACGGTGGTGGTGACATATCTGGTTACTAATTCGGTGTGGCATGAAGCCAGATGGGAGATGGGAAGGAAGAAGAAGTCTGTTAATCGGCCATTGAAATGTATCCCCAAACCCATTCATTGGACTGCGAAAAAAGAAGAAGAAGAAGAAGAAGAAGAAGAAGAGTAGGAGGACAGACAAAAGCAGTGTGATGACACAGTATGGAGGATGTATGTACAGTAGAGGAGGAGGAGAACATGAAATAAAGACGGCAGCAAATAGGGCAATATTATATAGGGCAATATGCATATATAGGGCAACAGTAAGCGTGTTGCCCTGCTAAAGACTATAACACTCACTCATAAAGACAGATAGAGTGATAAATCTCAACCTGAAATAATGAAGCCAAAATATCAGGCTGTTCATTAAATATGAATACTGGTGAGTCTTCCTTAAACTTTAACAATCAGTGGCTTCAGTGCAAAGGTTACATTTTAAATATCTGCATTAGCCAAAACTCACAGTAAGGACAAAGACCAGCACACGGAGATACAAATGCAGATACTGAGCTGAAAATAAACTCTAAAGTCTCTGCAGAGGAACATTAGGAAGACAGACAAGGTAGTAACCCAGCCTCAGCCATCACAGTTATCATTTATAATCACAGAGAAACTGGTTCTCAGCGTTCCCTTTGCACGGGGGGAGTTCTCCTAAGCTTCTGAATGATACAGGTAAATAAATGACGGCAGTTTAGGATGTGAGGACGGAGAAGGCTCCGGGGCCCGGGTGGTCGGTTGGAAGAGGAAGAGGAAGAAGAGGAGGAGGAGGAGATAAAGGCTCTGTGAATAACTGTAAATCCAATGCTGTGATTGTACTTCCCAGTGATCCCAGTAACTAAGTATATGTACCTGCACTCCACTACATTTCTACATACAGGGAAATATTTCAGGTTTTACTCCTGCACATTTAATCACAATTTAGTTATTAGTTACAGGTTTTATTACAAAATGTAATCAACAAATACAATCTGACGCATTATTATAGATTAAACTACACAGCATTTTATTAAGTTATTACAATTGGCCCCAACTTTACCAGCCGCAATATAAAAGTGATGCGTACAATAATTTATCAGTGCTTATAACATATTCTTCTGAAATGGCCATTCTGAGGAATTAGTACTTTTACTTTAGCTACTTTGGTCATTTTAATTAGATACGATTTTGGATGCAGGACTTTGTTTTACCTGTAACAGAATATTTCTACACGGTAGTATTGCTACTTTTAATAAATGATGGGAGTAATTCTTCACAGTGTACTGATTGCAGTTCAGTGTGTGTGTTCCCTAAACTCCCATGGGACCCAAAAGTCCCAAGTTTACTGTCTATCAACCGCTTGTACATAATTTAATTACTGCAAATGTGTTAAGGGCTTTGCAACCCTAACATGTGTGCAGAAATCTAGTTTAGGGTTTTTATTCTACTTTATTTTATGATCACACTGGGCTTGTTTCTAAATACAGAGTTTTTTTAATCACATTGCCTCAAACTAACTAACACCTGGGGCCAGGTGTTATTCCAGCCGAGGGATACTGGTTAGTCTCTGGCTCACTTTGTGCACTGTAATTCAACATAATAGGGGATGCAATGAAGGCAGTCAATAGATGTCCGACAAAGAAAATGTAATCCGGTTCTTGTCAAACTGAATCTGGACCCCTTCAGGAGGCCAGAAAAGAAGAAGAAGAAGAAGAAGAAGAAGAAAAAGGCTGCTTACGCATAAATCGCTTAATTCCTATCAGACAATACCAAATTAAAGTGCAAATAAATAAATACTAGTTAAACCTCCTAAAACTGTCAGGGTCTTAAATACAAATACGCAGCAATCTTTCCCACTACATTGTTGTTGAAGAATGGCTTTGTCTTGCGGATATAACTGAGGAACCTGAATCAGCCTTGAAGGCATCGGAGCAAAGTTTCTCGGTTATTGTTCTTTCATGAATCTTTCAACATGTGAGTTACTTTCAGTATCCGTGTAGTGCTACACGGCTAACACTAAATACATCTTGCAACATTACATTATACAAATACTAGCAGAAATATCAATATATATTTAAAAATATGTGTTCAGTCAGAATGAAGTCTCCTGATTGGAATACATTTAAACTAAACCCAGGGGTCATTTGAGAGGAATGTTCCCTACGGTTTGACGACCTATGGCTGTCCTTCTATTCTACAATAGTTTAGCATTGCTAATCCATTGCTGACCCATATATTTGTTTCTCATTTCTTTTATGTTTTTTCCTCCGACAAACTCCCCATACACACTTTCACATCACCCCTTCAGTGTTTCCATGATTTAAAGAGAGAGAAAAAAAGGAAGAGGGAGTGAGAAATAAGAAATGTGGAGCACCTGGCTTCTTTTTAACATGGTTTCACAGGCTTTCAGTGGTCTCTGATGATTCAACAGTTGCTGCTACAAACATCTGCTGCCTGCTCTTAGCAGATCTCAATTAAGACTCACACAGCCGGGCACGCCATTCCTTATTTATGCTTAAGCTTTTTTTTTTTTTCTTCTTTTGAATTTTTTTCCAACATGCCAAACAAGGGAAAGAGGCCAAAAGGTCTGAAAAAGCCCACTTAAAGAGGACATTATGAGGTGGAAAGAGAGATGTTGAGAGGAGGTTGGAGGTGCTGGCAAGAGATTTTAAAAAATGAGGCATTCTTGCCAACGCTGGCAGCACTTTTAAGAAAATAAGAGCAAGGGGGGAAAAAAAAGCAGCAACAACAACAAACGTCGACAAGCAGCAGCCTTAAGCCCTCCCTCATTTGTCTCTTTCCCCTGTTTTTTTTTTTTTTTTTTTTTGAAAAGGCACCCAAAAGAAAGAGACGAAGAAGAAGCAGGAGTGAGTGTTGATATGATTATGTAAATGTAAACAGGATTTCCTGCAGACTGGAAGCCGTTTTTCTCTCTGACCCGTTCTCCTTGCAAATCTTCCATTTAAGACGAATTCCCCCGGGGAGGCCGCTCCGCCGTTACTTAACGGGATAATTATGATATACTAAACCTTTCCAAGATCAGCCCCCCACCCCACACCCCTCCACTTCCTGCTCGTCTTTGCCTTCTCCCCGATCCCTCACTCTCTCTCCATTTCTCTTTCTCCGTGTCTCTCACTCTCTGTCATGTCCTCGCTGCCTCCTCTCTGTCCTCCACAGTAACACTGATTTCTCTCCAAGCTGTCCGAATAAAAAATGAACTTACAGTAGGTTCAACGGATACGGCTTGCTGAAGGCTAATATTGACTTTTGGTTTGAAGCTGTCAATATTGAACAGCTACTACAGTTGTCATGTGGAACATTTGATCATTTTAATGCTGAAAGATTACCTCAAGAATTTAATTCTGGCCAATGTGGAAATGCTTGTGAGACAGCATTTAGTCCACCATCAGTCATTGAAATGTATTTTAAATTAAATATAATGAAAGGCTCAACAACTGTTAAAGTGATATCTTATGCCATTTATGCAACGACAAGAAACATTTGGGGTTGCATTATTACCTCAAAATGAGAAATGACTTACAAAGAAATAAAGAATGGAACACATAAAATGTGCAGAGAAATTAATTGTCAAATTCTTTTTTAGCTCATTTTCTGTATCTATGGTAAATAATTTAATGTATTAAATGTCAGTTTAACTTTTTATTAGGCAACAACCTTTCTCTCTTTAAAGATCATGTCAAGTGCTTATTAACTGTACTTTCTTATTAATATATTCTACCAGAAACAATGCAATATACTGCCACTGAATCATTAGATTTAACTTTATTTAATCTCAAAAGGCCTCTTTCAGATTAAAATCTATTTTACAGGATGTCATAGCTAATTCTTAAAAACACTGGAAACAAAGTGGATCCTGTGAGCAGTATGTTGTAATGTAAAGTCATTACAAACTAATGCCACACAGCCACATGTTCAAACCCAAATCACTGTATTTAAAACCCTAGAGGGGATCTCAAAGTGTCCAAAGATACCAAAAAGTACTAATACTACTGTTGTTGGTTAGGGAGGGGGGGGGGGGAATCTGGATGTTTTAAGGCTGTACAGATTTGAATGTTAATATTTCAAGCCTGTTCCCTTCAGCTGTGAAAGTGTTCTTTTCTAAATCCTCTCACTTGGACCTTAACACCATGACCTCACGATGGAAGAATTGAGAAACAATCACATTATATTCCACATATCCCTGCTCCACACTGTGCTGTGTGTGCACGTGTAGCTCAGTGCTATCCATAGTATGCTGCGCTTAGCCTTTGATCTCTCGCAGCCAATGTGTCTCTCTGGAACAAAGAAACACTTTTGATATCAAGACTTGGGAAATGTAAAAGAGCGAGCAGAAATCACGCAGCTCCAAACATTTCATAATGCAGACGTACAACTTAATTGCAACGCAGCGTGGGTTGTTTGGTTCCTTATTTACTCCTACAACTTTGTTACGGAGCCACACGTCAAACTATTTACGCGCTGGTGTAAGCACTTACGGCTACGATTCTTTTCGCTTGACAACGGCCATAAACAGAGGAGCGAGAGATCAAAACTGTTCATCAGAGAGCGTGACAGATGACAGATATGGCAAGAGATTTTCCATGATCTTCTGCGCACATGGGGGGGGGGGGCTACAAGACACAGAGAGAGAGAGAAAAAAAGGGGGGAGGAAAATAAAAAGGAGGAAATGAGAGAAAGGTTTCTTTCCATGTGAGGTAGTGCAGTGCAAGAAATGGCATAGACAGAAACTTCCCACTTTCAGTAATGTGTCCGATCAATTATGTATTGCCTCACAGTGCGTGTGGTGGGACGATGCTGTCTGTAAAAGGTGAAGGCGGAACATTATTTCTCAAATTGTTGGTCACAATCATTAGTTTGTGTGCTCTGCTAATTGGGTGCTCATAAATTACTCAGATGTGGCCAAAGATCTCCACTCTGACCTTGAGTTGGTTCAGACATGACAGATGATGTTAAAACTTTGTGAACATATAGTACAGTGGGCTGCTTGGGTGTAACTTCTTCCAAAAAGTGTTCCCTGCAGATTTGACACCAAGTCAGCGATGTTTCATGAGATCCATCACCCAAAACAACTGCTCTGGTCTAACACATACAAGGTCTGATTAAGTTCTACACAGGCCACACTGCATATTATATGACTTGTTCTTGTTTTATAGGACCCATTATTTTATTGTCACTTTTTTTAAATATTCCCTGTTTATGTTATATGTAAAATGTTTTATTCTCAGGTTTTACATATTGCTCATCCACAGAAAGAAGTTAAGAATTTAAGCAGAACATGTATTTTATTTCACTGTAATAAAGAATAATCTATGCCAATTGTTGAAAGTGTGCATTTACTGTAAATCGACATCTCAGCCATTCGGTAGAGGCTCATAAATTAAAAAAAGCTCTGGACAGTATAATAAGATATTGAATTTTGTGTTGATGTTCGTGCCCAACGGAACTAAGAAATGCAGAAAAATAAAATAAATACATTCTATTTTTTTTTTCTACTTACGGTGTATGCTTGAATAAAAAGAGCAATATCACTTTGATCTTGTATAAGCATTACAATAAACTATTTTATAAAAATAATTGCAACTTTTGATTTTGACGCATATAGAACAGTTGCTGAATGTTCTCTGCGTGCCTCGCTGCCTCTCTGCTCCCTCTCCCTGCCTGAACTATTGTTTTGCTGCTGAAATCCATAACATTTCTTTTGTTCCCCTACTTTCTGTAAGCCTGCTCTCTTATTTTCCCAAGGCCGAGAAACTTCAGACATGAGAACCCCTGATATAAAACCAGGGAAATTTACCTGGGATTAGCAGCCATTGACAAATAACCTTGGTGATAGATGCACAGTAGATTTGGTTCAAAGCTCTCCCGGCAGCCTCAAAAGAGATTAGTTCACTTCTTATCAGGTCAGCCGCGTCGCCTGGGAAATGTGTTTAAAGTCACATTGATTTATTGAAAGATTCCCCAATAAGAAGATATCTCTCGACTTAAGGAGTGTGTGTGTGTGTTCTTATGTGTGTCGTGTGAATGCGTGCCTCAAATAAATTACACTGCCTGTTCAAGCTTTTATAAAAAAATAAAAAAAAGGTCCACACAAAGACATTTTCAACAAACGAACGATGCGCTTCAAACTAAAAAAAAACACTTCTAGATAACTAGTGTTGAATACTGCCACTGGAGAGAGACGTTCCCTTTCTCTCTCTACCTGTCTCGCCCACTCTCTCACTCTCTCTCTCCATTTACCCCATGCTGATAGTGCTGCTGAAAACAGTGATTGTACAGTGGTGAGACACAGAGCGACGCTGACAGGGAGGTATAATAAGGCCTCTTTGTTCCCCAGAGAGAGAGAGGTAGAGAGACATGCATAAGGGGGGCTCAGGGTGGGGGGGAGCTTTCATTTACACCATTACCTTCTTAAGCGTCATTATCAGGCCAAGGAGAAGACGACTGTGGGAAAGCGGGTGGGGCAGCCAATGAGGGAAATGACAGATCTGACATGTCGCTCACCAGATCCATCTGAGGGATGACATTCTCAATTCTTCTCTCTCCCTGTCGCACACACACACACACACACACACACACACACACACACACACACACAAACTGACTTCTAAGTCAGTCTTGTAAACTTCCTGTTCATTCATTCATCTTACATTACTTCTTCTATTTGATTTAATTCATGGGTCAGCCCTAAAGACTGTATATAAGAATTGGACATATTACCCATATCCCTCATTGGCTTGAAGCCTAAAGTTTGAGGTTTTTGGAACACGAGAGTTTGGAGCAAAATGTTACTGTTAACTTTCATGAACTGAAAACACAACGTGAAAAGGTTAAAGGTTTTAGACGGAAACATGGACAAGACGAGAGTCGGCCCGTTCTCGCCATGAGAAAGAATGCAGGTTTAAGGCTTCACTTTTCAGACCCGTATGCCTTTGTTGAACATCTATTTCCCACGCCATGAGTTTTACTACACTGCTTTAAAAGCCTCCACTCTTCTGGTTTCAGGCTTTCCCCAAAAAGGTGGAACTTGGCTGCATGGATTTGCTCAGCCACAAAAGTGTTAGTGAGGATGGCCACTGATGTTGGGCAATAAAGGGGCCAGTGTACTTCAACAGGAGTGCACGTCAGATGGTCAAACAGAAACTCTGACACATAAGGTTGTGACAATAGCCCCGGTGTGTGGAGGTGTGGAAGTAAGAACAGTTTGAACTTCTCTCTCAAGTGTTCTCTTTCATTCTTCATACAACTATCTCTGTGATGTTTTGGATGTGCAGCATGAATACCTTCCAGGATGCCGTTATCCCCGTATTTCGAGGACTGTTGCCTTTTCCCCCTCATTGATGGTAGGCCTTTGACTGTGGCTGTTCAGAACAACTATAAACACTTTTGCCTTCCAAGGGGTCATATATGTACATATTGTATATTATACCCTGCTAGTTCATCCCAAATGTGTATGGTTGGCTTGGATGGGCCCCTCGGTTGGGGTTCTGTGCAGTCCCTGGAATACCGTTGTGCATGTGGGTGTTGTCATGTTGAAACATGAGAAGGACAAACACAAACTGTTGCCACAAAGTTGGAAGCACTCAAATATCTTTTAATGCTTTAATACTAAGATTTCCCTTCATTAGAATTGTCCTACCTCCAGTTTCTCTGTCTTTCTGCCCCACTCTCAAAAGCCTCCCACCATCCATCTCTCTCCCATCTCCTTCCCCCTCCCTGCCTTCATCAACATACCTCCAACCCTCCTTTCTCTGTCTCTCTGTCAGTTTCCATGCTTCCTCCATGCCTTCGTCTATCTCTCCCGCTGTTTGCTTTTAACTCTTGAGGTCATCCGGGACCCCTGGGCAGCTATCCCAGAATGCTGAGCCGGCTAACGTCCTGCGGAGTTGCCTTCTGGACAGAGCGGACAACCGAGCCAGGACTCGATCGGTGCTCGTACTCAACCATGTATTCAGCCACTGCTACACCCAAAAGAGAGGGCTCTTCAAAGGTTCTTTGGTTAGGGTGGTGATTCTATATCGAATTGCAATAAGTACAGCAAACTGATTGTTAAATGTACTACTTGTAGCATTGTAACATCAATACATCATTATCACCTTCATTTGTAGACATTAGTGTAATTACCACAAACAACCGACCAAGAAGACTGGCAGCTTCTACTGGCATCTATAATGTGTTTTACATTGTGTGCCAGATTTCTTTATGGCACAAGAAGAGATTTATTTACAAAAAAAGAAGATAAGACAAAGGACGGAGGAAAGGAAGTATCCTCATTGTGTCAGAGGGCAACGTGGTGTAGGGGAAGGTACAGTGGTGGTAACTCAGTACATGTACTCAAGTTTGTAAATCTGCAAAGCAATGTGTAACTACTTGTCAGATAAATGTAGTGCAGTTAAAAAGTACAATGTTTAGTATATAGTATAAAGAAGCAGAAAATGGAAATAGTACAAGTACCTCTGTACTTCAGTAACTACTTTCTTATCATCTTTCATTTACCACTGTATTGAAATCTTCACCAATATTTAAATTGGAATTTATCAAAGGTAAAATGCACAGCACCCACAACAATAACAGTGATTTAAAAGTAAAAGGATTTTGAGCATTTCATTCAGGAATTTATAGAAGCATTTGAGCATGAGGCCTCTGAGAATACACCTGAAAGAAACAGTTTGTTGTGCATGGAAAGAGTAACAAAACGGCGACAACACAAGCCTCTGTGGTTTAAGAAAGTGAGACTTAATATGCTTCTGCAGTCACGCCACATAATCTGCACGGCTGCAAATGTAAAACTTAAAGTTTTATTAATGCACTACGGCAGGTAAAACTGTAGCTTGTGTTTTTTCAAGAGATGGGCTAGTGCAGCTAAGGTCAATATGAAGTTCATGTGTCCGTCACACCTGCTCACACAACTGAGCACTCAAACGACACATTAAAAAAAGGAGCTCACAAAGTCCAGTTCCAAGCAAGTGAAACACTAAAAATCACATGGCTGAACACTACGCAGTAATGCATATTTTGAGTAATGCCGTTGAGTTCCAGAGAAGTTAACACAGGAGCCGGTGTCTCTGTGTCGCCGCTCAAGTGGAAAGCTATAATTAGCGATGGAGTCGTTGCCTGAGTAGTTTAACTATGCACAAAAACATGCAACAACAACGTGGTGCCCCCATGCAGAGTGGAGGGGTAATAATAAGATGACAAGGAATCAGTCGTCAGACATCAACGTTTTAATATCTCTCACACACACACACACACACACACACACCTACTCTTCCACTGCAACAATGATCTCTTGTCCAAATGAAAGGCCATGAGTCCATGTGTGTTGACATGTGTGAGAGAGTGTGTGCATATATTCATCTATAAGTGTCCACCCCGTGCAGATAAACAGGCGTGCCCGTGATCAATACATAACAGAGAGAGTTAAAAACAATATTGCAGCATCAGGGCCAATGTCTATAAAATGCCTGTGTTTATTTAATAGGGAGGGGGAGGGAAAGCAAGAGAGTGAAAGACCGGCCTGCTTCACCAAAGATGGATGAAGAAATCAATCAGTGTGTCTCTGCATTCAAACAAATGAGACATTTAGTGAGACGAATAGATCTTTCTTAGCACATGGACACATGTTTATCTACACGCACCTCAGCTTTGGTCATGGATTACGGCTGCTTTGGAAGTTTTGTTTAAGCCAACTGACAGAAACCTAAAGGTTTTGGTTGACTGGTAAATTTGGGCCGATATTATGAGGCAGTATTATCTCAGAATAAGGATTTCACTTACAACAAATGTGCCTTTTTATTAAGATGAAGTAAAAGTACAAGCAGAGTACTGCAAGGGTCACTGACATAAATACAGAATAGCAAAGAATTACAATTAAACTTATAAATAAAACTTGCTATAAAAAGTACCATAACAAATATGTACAATATTACTGTATTATGTACAATTGAGTTGTTAGGCGATGGACAGAAAAATAATTGTATTTTGATAATCGTTAATGCAAAACTTTACAGATTTGCTGATTTTCTCTGTTTTATATTATATTAAAGTGAATAAGAGCAGGAATAAGTTTTTTATTTTTTTACTTTTATAATGGAATGAGTGCTTAGTACTACCCATCGGTGTGGGAAGACTTAAACAGTATACAATGCATTAGTTTAACAATTTAAGAATCATCAAAAATCACAACAAGAAATTAGCTAATTGTTCAAATATCCCTGACTTTTGTAACACATATATATTTTTTATATATATCGTATCGTTCATGACCACCCCCCCACTTGTATATATAGTATATATATCAACTGTTTGTATTTCAGCCTGACGGGGCCTTGCTGCCTCTCTGGCTGTGTATGAAACCTGTCCATGTGGCTGCCGGTTATCACAGAGGGACAGCAATGAAGTCTGAAAGAGGACGACGAGCGAGAGGGATAGAAACACACAGAGAGACGAAGAGATGGCAGCATTGGTCTGAGAACAAAGTGTCTGTGTGTGCGTCAAAGAGCGCCGGCCGGCGTCAGTCAAGAGCCGCATCAAACAAACCAGGCTTTTAGACACAATGATATCGACAGAATGTCAAGAACAACAGCAACTGACAGGGAGTGTCTGTCTATATGTGTGTGTGTGTGTGTGTGTGTGTGTGTGTGTGTGTGTGTGTGTGTGTGTGTGTGTGTGTGTGCACAGCTGGGTATGTGTGCAGCATGATTACACCGGTGGATCTCGGTGTGTTTATGTGCGTGTGTGTATGTGTATGTGTGTGTGCCTTGTCAAAAACAAAGGCATCCAGATACACACTTGTGCATAAGCATAAATATCACTGGCTGTCAGTCAACTTCAAACAATGCAGCTGTAATCTGTGATAACATAAATACTAGCAGCTGCGGGAAGCCTGGAAAAAAAAAAGTGCCACAGGAAAGAGCGCCGAGTGAACCTGGACTTGTTCTGACCATTAAAGGCAACTTCGCCGAGACTGAAAATCTGAGTGAAGTTCAAAAGGCGATAAAAGGTTGCTGGTTGAATTTCCAGCTCGGCCTGCATCTCACTCGCTTTAAACTGATGACAGGAGGTGGCCTGCGAGCCTGCCGGACATGTAAACTCCAGATCCCAGAGGTCTGTGTTCTGCAGAGTTCTGCCTCTCATCAATAATCCCACTTGTCATACCTCCCTGTCGACAAGGAGCAGATCTACATGTAACCACACACACACACACACACACACACACACACACACACACACACACACACACACACACACACACACACACAGTCTTTGATCTCTCCCCAGTGGATATATTCTATTTCCTATTTCCATCATCACCTGGTTCTGATTTAGAGGTCAGGAGAGGGAGTGCTGGATCAAGGCAGGCTAAATAGCTGTCACTCACATCATCAGCACTGCTAACTATCTGCATTTCTGCTGCTGAAATTTGTTTTAAACACTCACTTTTTTTCTTCTCCATCTCATTTTACCACCTATACTGAATTAGTTATTTCCTTTAAAAAAAGAAAGTCAGGATTGTTCGATAAATGGGCTCTACACTTGTGTCTCTTTTAGCTCATTAAATGGCTTTAAGGAAACATTCTGCGTGTAACAAATCCTGCAATGGGACGCATTTCTCAATGCTTTTCCAAAGAAAGGGAGACAAATAAGAGCTTGAGTGAAGCAAGTACAATATCTGATTGTGACCTCTAGATGGTGCTGATCTTTTAGATGTGTGACTCTGGCATGTGTGTGGCTCAATGCACATTGAGTGTGACAGACAGAGCAGTGTGTGTAAACAACCTGTGTGTTACTGTATTGCATTTTCAGCTCCCGGCCATGTGTGCCCAAGAATGGAGACATACATGTGTAAGAGTCATCCTGTGTCTGCATTGTGTGTGTGGGTGTGTTGTATTTGTTCTTTTTTTTTTTTTCAGCAAGACAATAAAAACATTAATTTGCCCTGAAATCATTTCTGACGTAAATGTAGAGCGGTGCCCATTGGAACCCAGTAATGAAGCATGCGGCATCTCGCCGGCTCCTAATTTGACTAGTTAAATGACTCCATTACGTGTCTAACAGACAGAGGCAAATCATTTCTGGTCAGTTGAGGCTCACTTATCCGCATCCTGGTGGTGGGGAAATGTCTATGTCTCTGGCTGACTGGCTGACTGACTGAGTGGCTGGCTGGCTGGATCTGGCTCATTCTCTCTGCCACTGCCTTCTGATTGGTCTTTTCTAAAATGGAGTGATGTTTAGAATACAGAAAATAAAAAAAAAGAAGGTATTTTTGTTGTGTTTACTGGTGCTTCTGGTACGCATGTATGTGTCTTTGTTTCTCTGAGATATTTAAATGAAAGAATGGAATTTATTAAAGTCGGTGAGAAAAAAACAGGAAGAAAAATACGATGTGTTTTTTTTGTTCACATTTGGCCATATTTGTGTAATCACATCCTCGTCAACAGTGTTATTTGGCTTCCGACAGATATAGTGAGAGAGAAGAAGAGAGGATTAAAATATATTGAATTATTAAAAAGGACTACCTGCTGTCCATCACTGTCACTTAACACATGTAAAATGTGAAGTGCTGTCCCAGCAGCCACTGGGTGGACATCTGTTACCACACACACACACACACACAAACACACAAACAAACAGGGGTTCCCACACACACACATGCACAGAGTGACACACCAAACTGCTACGTTCAAAGAAGAAAATAATTCATTTGTTTATCATTGGTGAGAGCGACACATTCCCATGTAAATGCACACACAGCAGAGATCCCCTGCTATCTTAACCAAACCCCCCGAGACTGTAACTCTCCAGTTCAGACTTGATTCACGCACGTACTTGTCAAAAAGAACATGTGTTTTTTACTTCTTTGCATCCACAATGTCCACATTTCCCCAACCCTTCACCATCACCCGACCCTCACAGCGCTGATCACCTGACATGACGACCTGTATATTCTCAGAGATTCTCAGAACAGGCTCGACAAATATCCACATTCCTTCATTTTCTTCATGATTGTTTTTGAATTTTGATGCATTAATAATTCTGCACATACACAATAAAAAGTAAGCATAAGAGGTGTTATGATATTCATGTGGACATGCATTTTTTATATTGAACTTAAGGGGGTAAATTTCATTGCCAAAAATGTGCTTCTAGTCGAACATGATACATTCATAGACTTGGAAAGGGAGCACATGATGTGCAGAAAGAATGGAAACAATCTAGAGGATAAAAAGAACAGAATAGAATGAGCACTTCTGTCATTTAAAAAACTACTGTGTATCCAATAATATGAAAAATGATCCTCTGTGTGTGTGTGCACATGCTGATCATCCCTTGTTCTTTACCTTACAATAAGAGACAAAAAGGTAGACCGATGCACGCACGCACACACACACACACACACACACACACACACACACACACACATTATTGGCAGATTAGCAGTGTCCACTCTGGTACAATCTTCCATCACACTATGTACCGTACTAAGACATAAGACGTGCACTGATTAGCTCTGGAAACATTCAACCTTATGAACCTTGGACTTGCCGCTTGGCACGTGCATGCATGTCTGGTGGTGCATGCATGTGTGTGTGTGTGTGTTCCACGAAGCCTGACAAGATGTCCTGCTGATTCTTCTGTTGGATGCGATGGGGTGACGAGTGACATGCCTGCATCACTGATAGCAGTCTGTCTGAATAGATTCACTCCATAGGAGCTGGTGTGTGTGTGTGTGTGTGTGTGTGTGTGTGAGTAGGAAGTTGTGGTATATGCTCTATGTGTGTGTGGGTCAATCAAACTAAAACTGCTTTGAAGTTAGTCATCTACACTAACATACACTCTCCTTCCAATCACATATTCGTCTTCTACCCATTTGATTTTCTCCCTCGTTCTCTCGGCCTCCTACCCCCCCAGGCACACTGTGTGTCAATAATGCTACCAGCTGCTCCACTGCTGCTGCTCTGTGAGTGTGTATGAGTGTGTGTGTGAGAGAGAGAGAGAGAGAGAGAGAGAGAGATAGAGACAGACAGACAGCGAGAGAGAGAGACACAGAGAGAGAGCGAGGCCTAAGTCTGGTGGACATAAAGGGCTTAATGTGATAGGTAATTATGTAGTCTGATCTCACATACAGGATTTAAGAGCTAACTATACCAGCCGTCTCCTGGAGACACACACGGTGATGTCTATAAATAACTGTCATATGACGGTAGGACAGACCGATAGATGGCTAAATAGATTGATGTATACATAGATAGATGCAGGCCTCTCAGTCTGAGCACTTTAGTGACAAATTAAATCTGAGTAAACCTTACTCACAGAAATTTCAGTTGTAAGTTACGTATAAAATGCTGTGATTTTGTTTGATATCCATTACGACGGCAGCTATTTTCATTATCAATTAATCTGTAGGTTATTTTGAGTTTCTATTACTCACTCAGTGTATAAAATATTATACAATTATGAATGATAAATTCCCAGAACCGAAGGAAAATATTCAATTACGAATCATAATAAAAAGAGGAAAACAACAAATTCCCACAAAGAGGAGCTAGAACTAAGAATGTATTTGTGATTGGTAAATGACATAAATTATTAACTGTTATTGTTAATCAAGCCTTTATCAAAATGATATATTCTTTCATGTTTCCCCCTGTGTTTGGAGATCTTATATGGTAAAACATTCTCATATTCAACCCTTGAAAAGTGCTTAAATTATAATTAAAGTTCAATAGAAATAACATCGTAGTTTAGCAGGTGGGATTTTGTATATGTTAATGCTCTGTGATGAAAATAAGATTCTGTCGGTTCACTTTGTCTCACTAATTTAGTTTCCTATTACTGTACATAGCACACAGTGATTAATGTAAGTTAGTGAAGAAAAGCAACGGCAAATGAAAATTAGGAGAATCGGGGGGGAAAACTAAAGATAATGTAGAAAAACTAATGGTGGAATGATAGAAAACAATGAAATAACATGTTTTGCCTTAGCTAAAGGTCTACGTATGTCCAACATATTACTTGCCTTAGATGTGGGCTCTGCTCAAATATTAATAATGTTACAAGTATACAAAAATGAAGCATGAAATAAATCCCTGCGAGGGGGGTTTTAAGGTTGAAGAACAAGGGTTTACTTTATGAATCCAAGAGGAGGTGCTTTTTTTTTGTTCTATCTCTGTGCTCCCTTATGATACCCTTCCTCACTTCCCCTGCCCCCTGCCGCCCTCCTCCACTCCTCCCACATCCTCCTCCTCCTTTTGCAACGCCGGGGCACTCCTGTCGTTTGTGTGACTGTTGATCCTCGCAAAGAAGACAGATCAAATATTTCTCCTCCAGTGTACGAGGCTTTCCGCTCAGGCCTCGCGGATATGATGATTGGGGCTGATGGACGGACGGGGGCCCCGGGTTTTGAAGTCAGTAACAGACAGCGATGGCTTTGATAGCCCCCGCTCCTCTCACACTGGCTCACCAAAGACACCATGCGAAAAATAGAGGAGAAGAGGAGGAAGGGGGGGGGGTTACGAAGAGGAGGGTGCGCACGAGGAACAAAAGCATCTGTAGAGTGGCCAGAGCTGGCGGCGGCAGCAGCAGCAGCCGTCAGAGGCTTTTTGAAGTTTACACACGGCCCTCCCCTCCAAATCTTTTCCTCTTTTCTCCCCTTTCACTCCTTCCTTCCCCGCAAAGCTTTCTGCTTCCCCTGTCCTTGAATGCCTCGCTCTTGCTTTCTGTCCTTCTCTCTTTCCTGCCTTTCGGTGATACCCCCCCTGGCCTACACACTAGATGTGAATAGGTGCGACTCAAGCAACTCAGTTTGTCTATCATGTTTCCATCCCCTAGAGATTCCTTGAACCCATGTCATCGCAGTCATTAACCATCATCAACTTGATTTGTTCTTCCCTTTCGAGTACAAGGACCAAGGCGAGCTTTTAACATGTGGAACTCTGCCGAAACCCTGAATAATCAATCAAAACATAAGCATGTAAACCAGAAGCAAAATGGTTATTCTTCACTCTTAAACCCCACTGAGTGGGTTAGCCACAATAGTTTCTTTGAGTTTTTCTAACAGAGATCCCAAAGTTTCCAAACATAGCAAATAGGATAAATATGATGGAATAGTGCAGCCATGAAAACATGGATTTGAAAATGTTACTATGTGTAAACATCATATAGCTTTAAAATGACATATGACACTGCCAGACAGGATGGAATGTGCTGTACAGCGGCCACTGTGCATCAGTGACAACCAGGGGATGATGTTGAATGGTAAAACGTGACCACCATTTGTTTGAGAGCCTAAAAAGGGCCTTGTTTAAGTTTAGTTGGCATTGAAGACCTTGAGCAGAAGCAAACTATCATAATGTTGTTATATTGCATCAAAGTTGCAAGTTTTTAAAGGTCATGTAAAACAACCTGGCGTTTAGTTTGGAGGACTTGTCAACTAAAACATAAAGTCCCCAATCTGACTGAGTAATGTCAAGCCCCTTTAACACGTGCACTGCAACCCTGAAGCTCACTAGCACAAAGTCTGCGTAATGTCCGATTGAGCCAACGTGTGAATGCAGAATACGGAGGATTCGCGGTGAGCAAGTGGGCGTGTTGATTACGTCTCAGTGCGGCTGCCGAAAACTGGGAGAAAACTAACATCCGAAAGGTGAAGAAGAGAAGTCATTCAAACAAAGAATCCAAACAAAATGTCTAACTAAAGACACCACGAGATTCGCCCGAAATAGTGAGATAAATTCAAGGTGCGGCAAGAGACTCGCTTGTTTTTGGCAAAATGACGCGCCGACTAGGTGACCGCGTGTTATCTGAGTCACGTCCTGCCTCCTGCACACTCTCACCAGGCGCCATCCCTCACCTAAACCCAACAGACTATTTCCAATAAGTGCGTGTAAGCAAAACCCAAAGGGTGTACAGTATTGTATGGATTGCTCATGAATTTAACTCTTCATCTGTAAGTGGGAGAATGTGTATGTTCATTTCAAAAGGTAGCTTTCGGGTACATAAAAGGGGATAACTGTGGACTGTGAGCCACCTCTGACTCAGTTTACATCAGCTTTTATATAAAAAGTAAGTCAACTTTTGCCTGAGCGCTCGTTCTCCCCTCTCTGTACATTACAGTGTGTACAGTGATACTCGTTGACACCCAACAGATGGCTTTTGTCAGGCCTGGAGAGCAAGAGTTAACCCAATCCTCTGCTCGCCCTCCCTTCATCCCTCTCTTCTTTTTAAATGTCTCCATATAAACAGATTTTGTTGCTGCTTAAAGTGGGCTCAAAATTAAAGCGTATCGTTTTACACACATATTGCATGCATATTACGGAGCCCCAGCTGGTGGCAGGCTGCTCTTAAGAGCCATATGATTAAGTTAGAGGTTGGGGTATCCGATAAGATTGGAGCTCTCTGCCTCTCTCTCTATCTCGCTGCCTATTTTACTGCAAACTTATTAAATGGAGGAAACGACATTATTTTTTTCTGAGTGTATGTGTAATTATTGTCACACACCTGTGACTCCCTGCCATCCACGACAGGGAAGAAAAAGAGGGATGATGAGGAGGGGGGGGTGGAATGAGGAGAAATGTCGTTGGGAGCAGCGGGAGTCCTCGTTTCAGAAAAAAGGAGGAGGATAAAGAGGAGAGGAAAAACAAGAGAGCTTGTTAATCATGCACTTTCTGTCACTGGCTGAACACTGATATCCTAATGATTCACGCCGAGATAGTGACATCACATGGGAGAGTGACGGAGAGATGTAGAGAGAGAGAGAGAGGGAGGGAGAGAGAGTAAGGAAACCAGAGGGAGAAGTAGTTGCAAATGAAGAAAGAGGAGATGACAGCCCAGAAATGGACAACTAGTTTTGCAACAGACAAGATGACAGAAAGTATTTTTGAAAAAAAGACAGAAACTGGGAAATGTCCCTCTGAATCTGTTGTTGCGTTCCTCACAAACAGGCGCTTGTTTAATTTGAACAGAATGGTTCTCAAGGAACGCTGTTGTGAAAGTTTTCCAGCCAAGTTTCAATCTGTAAATTTTTCTCTCTCTCTCTCTCGCTCTCTCTCTCCCTCTCTCCTTTTCTTTCTCCTTCCTGCGGCAGACCACCCTGTCGAAGGCAACTTGGGATATGATCCTCGGGAGACAAAGGAAATTACCTATTAAGTGGGAGAGATGATCTTCCTTTAGCCATGCTCCAAAAAAGTGAGTCACGATGTTGTAATTGTTTACCTTTGACTCGGCCCATAAGTCTCCCCTCCCATCTCTCTCTGTTCAGTTGTAACATAATCTCTTGCGGCACTGCTTTCAGAAGCCCAGCTCTAACTCTCCTCTTTTTTCTCTCTATCTGTTCTAACAGGACAGATGTCATCGCCCCAAACAGTCTGAGTCACTGCACGCCTCCACACCCCTGAGTAACCCAAGGACATCAGGGGAAGGGAGGACTGCAATTTTACATTTCAGACATTTAGTTGATGCTCTTAGTCATGGCAACTTGAGGGTTCGGTGTCTTGCTCAAGGACACGCGGATGGGACCAGTAATGTAATGAAATCAATCAAATGGAGACTTTGTGGATGTGACCTCCGGTTATTATTCATCATGACGAAAATGCAATTGATAAAAGATAGATGAAACACCCTTAAAACGTGGTAACAAACATCACTATGATGCACTTATTGATTTTAGTCAGGGAGATGTATCTCCGTGTAAACAGGTTGTATCCTGTTGACTCTATTACTGCGACCTGTGACCTTTATCAGATATTTTGTCAGTGTCCTGCGGTGCTTAATATCAGCTGTTTGATGGCAGAGGTTGTACAAGATGCTTCAGATACTCAAGAACTTGGGCTTTTGATGTTTCCAGTCAGCTGTGAGAGTTCAGCAGGACTCAAAAGGTTGTTTGCCTGTGCCGATACAGTTTCCCCCAGATCGAGCAGATCTGAAAGGGAGAGGGGGGGAAGACTGGAAATAGCATCGCTGAGCGAGCATGTGCTTTTTTTGGGTGTAATGTTTTAATAGAAAGCAGATGGTTACAGATGCATGGGCCGATCGCCGGTGATGACACATCTTTAATATTTTAGAGTGGTCTTTGCTGTAAATGTTGCAGCAGCTGTTTTCCAACGCTGTAAATTTACAGCGTTTTCTAAATCTTTTTTTCTCTCACTCTCTTTTGTGTGCATGTGTGACTGACAGCTATTGGATTTACTGTAAATTACAGAAATGAATATGGAAAAGTGATGAAAACGCAGGGAAAGGGGAGGAGGCTGTGCATGCGTGTGCGTGAGCATGCACGTGTGTGTATGTGTGTGAATGTGTGTATGCTCCCCGACTGTTTGCCGCTGAATCAATTCCTCCTCATTCGGAACCCCGCTGATTATTCTCTTATTTTAGTACGAGGCAGCTCACACACTGTTGCCCTGCGAGTATAGGAACTGATATTCAAATGTAAAGCGATACTAAAATAATGAGATGGAGGGAAAGAGAGAGCAACAGAAACGTTGATGGAGGAAGAAGGGAGGCAGGGGAGATAAATAAATATTTGTATTGGGTTTGCATTGCGGCCATTGGTGTAGTTTTAATGTCAGCGGCGAGGAGAAAGGGTTTTCGCCCATCTTTTTGATTTGAGGCGATTGTCATCAATTCGCGTCTTGGCATTTAAACCACCCTCTTCAAATATGAGTATTTGAAATGCAAATACAGCTGTGTATGCCCAGCCAAATTAAAAGACACACACACAGGAGTGAAAAAAAAAAGAAAACTTTTGAAGACATCATTTTTTACGAGTTTTTATCATCCGAGCTTGCATTGTCAAACACTCTCTTCTTTGTCTCTTTCAGGAAACAGCGGCAACACAGGCAGATAATGCGGCTCACAGCAAAGACAGCGGCCTGACTGATTATATATTTATTTGTAGTTTTGTTCACCCGGCAGAGAGAAACACAGAAGACTGTTTCTATGTCGCCCTTGGCTTCACTGTCACTGTTTGCACCTCGCGAGGTGTGTTCGATTATGTGCTCCCCCCCACACACACACACAAGACACAGTGAGAAAATATGATTCACATTTTTCCCCCTCTCTCCATCTTTCTGGCGCTACAGTTATTTAAACATCAATAGCAATGTGTCTTCTTTAGCACACACTCTTTCTCATATTGATATTTGTATATGATCATTACTTTGGGCCCTGCACGCTTTGTTATACTGCGTCAGCTTCAATAGATGTAAGATCCAATACTGCAACCTCTGACATTCAAGCCCCCAAAAAACCAATATACTAGTTTGGCTCACTTTATTGTGTTTCGGGAATCTACTGTACAAGACCACACTGGATAGATTCAACATACCTAAGTCACTAAAAAACACAAAACACACGTCTGAAATTGCATGGAAGGAACGTTTTGTGTGTTCTCTTTGTAAACGTTAAATGCTTAATGGAAATAAGCGAACAACACCCTCGCAAAAAAGAAAATGCAATGTTCAATGTTCAAGTTAACAGCCTGGAAGAAAGACGTGTTCTTATAAAACTTCAGGTAAGCTGACGGCACTCTTTCACAAAGAGGGGGAAAAAAAGAACGGAAAGAAAAGTTGGGCCTGCTGCCTCACTTCTGATGAAGTTGCTGAATATTTGTTTTCTTAATTAACAAGCGAAGCTCAGATGATGAAGAGGATGTGGATGAAGGGGAGGGGTGGGATGTTTGGTGATCGACGGATGGTGTTGATCACTGGATGGATTCATTAGCAAAAGAAGGAGAAAAGACAGAAAAAAATCAAAAGGAATCTTTAGAATTTTTGAAAATGTTGTCTCACAAAATGATATGATATTTTGCAATGCACAAGGGAACAAAGCAAAGTTTAACAAGGACCAGTGAGTGAAGAGACAGAGAAGAAGCGAGTGTGTGTGTGTGTGTGTGTGTGTGTGTGTGTGTGTGTGTGTGTGTGTGTGTGTGTGTGTGTGTGTGTGTGTGAGAAGAGGAGGAGGGATTCGATGAGGGGTGGCGGGGGATGGCTACCTGCAGAGAGCCAGTGTCCAAATGAGAACATAATAACAACATCAGAGAGCGAGGAGAGGGACTGTCTGCGAGATGACAACGGTATTAGAGAGAAGTCAGATAATTAAGAAACGCACTTAGTGTTTTGTCAAAAGTGGCCGTCACTGACAGAGATGGAGTTTAGCTCCGTGTGTGTGTACGTGGGTTTTTTTTTTTTTACCCCGCGTTCCATACTGCAGATAATGAGCCTGAAAAAAAAAAAAAAAAGATGAAGGGAGGAAGAAGAAGGGGGTAAAAAAAACAATAAACAAAAAGAAATCAATCAAATAATTTAAATGAAAAGTTGCGTTCTGTCCACACAAGGATGCCAAGTTGTGTTGGGCATTTCTGATGTAGCTGTCCAGTCAGGGAAAATGAGACACATCTTGGATGGGAAGCAAACAAGAGGGGTGGCAGAGGATGGGAGGGAGGGAGGGAGGGAGGCAGGCATGGATGGATAGAGGGGAGCTGGGGGGGGGAGGGAGGGTGGGCCACAGAAATAAACCCAACTCCCATCTGATGAGCAGCTTGTACATAATACTGAATCCCGATCTCTTGCCAAGTCTGCTGCTTGATACAGAAACACGATAAGTGCAGATTTTTTGAAAAGATTCCCTTCTTGCTCATTTGTCCCACTCCCCGTTTGCTTTTGGCCTGGAAGCACTTCTAGCCGGTGCCACATATAATCAGGTGGCTGTTTTTGTCACCCCCCCTCCATGACGCGATAATGAAATTAAGGAAGTAGGAAAAGAAGAAAAAAAAATGCATTCATCTCTTTCGCGCCCAACAACTACAGGACAGATGATGTGGCCATCTTGAGATCGTTTGTCATCTGTCAGCCAGCGTTGACCTTGCGATGAATGCAAGGACTGATATCGTCTTTTACAGCGGAAGAGAGAAAAAAAAAAGATACAGAGGGATAGAGGGAGACAGAAAGAGAGAGGGCTGTTGTTTTCGGTAATAAAGACAACATTTATGCCTTCCATTCGCACTGCCAGTTAAAAGAGGCACAAACATGGAAATCCATTATGGAACGCTACTTAAAAGTGTGACCAATCCTTGTTCAGTCAATTAGAGTCTGGAGACTGAGAATATGATGTTTGTCTGTTTAGCCCCCGACACATACAGATCAGCGTGGATTTGATGATGGAAAGAGAGATTCTTTTTTTTTCACAGATAAAAAGATTGAGGGAGAACGAGAAAAACGAGAGAGAGATGGAGGGGCAGCGTAGCCAAGCTCTGCTTATCTCTTTTCTTCTCCTCTGCTTTCCTGCCTTTTTTTTTTCTCTTCCCCTCCCATATACAAAAGCATTAATGTGCGCAGCTATGTGCTTTGCCATTGTTCTGTGTTTAAAAGCTTAAAAAGGGACGTTGTTTGTGTAACTGGCAGAGTTGGCGGCGCGCGGCCGTGTCCAAAAGCCTGTACTTAAAGTTGCTCGGCGAAAAAATAGGCTGCATAAAAAGGGAGCGATAGAAAAGCAGTTAATAAGAGTGGTTACCCCAGAATGAGCGGGGATGAGGTTTCACATTAAAAAAGATTTATCTTAAAGTGTGGTGCTAATCCCTTCAATTTTAATCCACCAAACCCCCCCCCCCCCCCCTCCCTACACCCCACTACCCCCGGACCCTCCGCTCGCAGCACCCTTTTCATTCCTGCCGAGGCATAATAAAAAACTATAAACCATAAAGTTCTTACAATTTCTGGAAACTGGCAAACGCACAGCGCCCTGATTTTACAAGGATTCCTGGCCAGTGAATCACGCAGCTCGGAGGACTCATCTCTCTCACAACAGATTATTAAACCAAAGAGGAAGTCACGGGGTACGGCGGAGGGCAACAAGGACAAAGAGAAAAGAAAAAAGAGAGTAGGACCTATTTGATGCTTGTGGTGGTACTGGTGATAGGTGGCAGAGAGGTGTTGTCATGCTCTCTGTCACACCCGGCTGTGTCACACAAGCTGGATGGATGCCTGTGTCCACTGCAAGCTGCTTGAATGAGGAAGCATATGGGTGTATGAGAACCTCAGCCCACTTCATGAATATTTGATTCATATTTCCTGTGTGTGTGTGTGAGAGAGAGAGAGAGAAAAAGAAAAAGGAGAGAAAGGGAGGAAGGATTTTTTCTCTCTCTTTCACTTGTCATTGAAAAAACTCACAAGGCTTTACTTTGTGGCATTCTAATCATAATTGCCAATCCTGAATACAAATCTCTCAGCGCTAAACACATCGAGTGAAATTGAAATGACAAAACGAAGCTCATCTAACGGTGTAATCAAAGATACATTCAAGGGGGGGGGGGAAGATGGAGGAGGAAAAAAAAGTTGATCCAGTAAGAGATGAGGATCAGGGGCCAGTTATTAGCTGGGCCCGGGAACAAAGAGCCCCAGTGTTGGAGGGCAGCTTAACACTGAGCCAGTTACTGTACCTTTCAAAACTAATATGTAACCATATCTGTTTTAAAAGGACGATTCATATTACTGTGAATGCATGAGAAAAGTTGTTCCCATCCCTGCGACCCAGGAAACTCGAATCCCACTTGTAATAACCCCCCCCTCACACACACACACACACACACACGCGCGCACACACACACACACACACACACACACACACACACACTCAATAGCAGGCCTGGCCTTTTGTGCAAAGCATCCCCATTAAAAAAGATGGCGACATTAAATTTTTGTAATGATGTAAAACATCTTCAGCTTTTTTGACAGGACAATGGTGCTTATTGTGCTTTATTGTTACTGTGGCGACTCCAAAGGTCAGCGTGGGTGTGGCCGGGCGGACAAGGGCGGCACTGAATGAAAATTGGGTTATATGTGATCAACTAAGTTATTAATCAGATTAAAATGGATTCCCTCTGCCTGCTGTTTAACTAGGCGGGAGGGGGGGGGAAAGAAAAAGGAAATAAAGACGGATAGAGAGGAGGGAAAGAGAAGCAGAACAATAGGCCAGTGTTTACGCGTGCAAGAGCAAAGCAAGTCATTGTTTTAGGAGCTGAAGTCATTGTCGCAGATGAGTTTCGATAAGGAGCAAACATTCCACTGCATGTCACCAGTCTGTCTAAAAGCATGTGCCCTTGCCATGGATGCCCCCTAGCTTCATCCAGGTAACCTCTCTAATCCTGATTAAATCACTGTAATTAGAACAAGCAGTGTTCCTCCACCCCCATATTTCCCTAATAAAACAATGCTGCAGTTTAAATCCGGTCGCTGGGATTTGCAACGCAACAATGCAGTTTATATCCATCTCTGCCGAGGAATTAAGTGTATTTTCTATCTGCTAATGTTATAATGTTGCTGGTTTATTTGTCTCGACGCTCGCTATTCTCTTTCTTATTCCCCCCGCGGTTTGTGTTCTCTCACTCTCTCAGTTTTTTTTTTTTCCTAGCGCAACTTTGTTTATTTGCGTCTTATTTATTTGTTTCTTGCCGCTTTTTGATGTTTAAATCAAACACGTTTTTAGCGAGTGGTCGGGATCATCCTCCGCTACGGGAAATAATGCAAGTTATTTGTCTTTAATTGCCACAGAGCTTTTCAAACACGCCAACTTGCTGCCTATGTGTCTATACCTGTGTATATTTTTTGTTTTTATTAGTAACACTGCATGCCTCCATTGATGTGGAATAACAGAGGAAATAAAAGTTGACATAGTTTCTTTTTTTTTTTTTACCCCCAACCCCCTGTTTCCCTCTCTCTCTGCCTTGCTCTCTGTTGTTTTTTATATATCTGTGTTTTTCCTTGAAGTTGCTGCGGCATTGTCTCATTATGTGTCGACTAGCTGTGTAAGTGTAGTTATTATGCCTGTGTGTCTTTGCCTGCCGGTACTGTTCTTTCTCTCTCTCTGTCTCCGCTGTCTCTCTCTGTCTCTCCCTCGGAGGATGAGGAGCTTTATGAGTACAACTCCTCTGAGGCGTCCTCCTCACATCTCCGGGGCGCCTGGGGAAGGGAACGTTGCATTCTTAAGAGGAGCAACTCAAACTGAACAAAGTCTACAGGAGTCAGGGAAGAAAAGAAACAAACAGCAAACTAACGAGATGGGAAGCAGAGATCATGTCAAATATATCGGGTTGGAAGGCCAATTTATAACCCATTGTTTCATGTTTTGCAATATCGAATACAATGCACACTAACTTGGCTATGAGTGTGCGCGGGGGGAAAGGGTATGCAGACTTGCATATATACATTAAAGCACTTGATTTGCACGTGAACACACACACACACAGACATAGTGTATGAATGTGATCCCCAGTTCCCTGTAACCTCACAGCTCCCACGCTGTCTCCACTCCTGTTTCCCCATCCTGCTTCTAAAATAATGAATAGAATAATTGTCATGTAACTTTGCAATCATCCAGCATTCGTCTCCATTTCCTTTTCAAGGGCAACTCGATACTGCCCTTCATTCACTGTACTGTACTTCCAGGAAACGTGATGTGGCCAATATCATCGGCGGTATTAGTGAATATGGCGGCGAGAGAGAGGAACATGGGAAGAATAGGAAGCCTTTTCAAAAAGGACCTTTCAGCGGGCGCAGCAGTTGATATCTGGGGAATTAGTGAGGGGAAAATATGTTTAGAGTTATCACATCTGCCGAGGAAAAAAGGAAGAGAAAGTGAGCAACAGGTAGCATCCTTAGGGCTCGACACCAGCTATTACACTTAATTGCTCTTTGAAAACCACACTATTTGCACTTTTGGGTGACAAGGTGATAATTCACCTCTGCACAAGTTAAACTGGTAATGCTGTTTCACATGTGAAATAGCACCTCGCCTTCGCCAGCTGTCAAAGCTGTCATCTCGGCATGGCGGAGGCACACTATGAGAGGCGGAGGGAGTGTATCACCAACAGTCGTCTTCTTCTTCTCAGTAAAAGACAGACAGACAGGCCTCCAGACGGCTTAATCACTGGAGGAGCCCGTGCCCTCCAGCAACAAGGAGAGAAAGAAAGAGAGAGAGCGAGCGAGAGATAAAGAAAAGGGAGGATCCCGGAGTGTGGGAAAGTGAAATGCAGGGATCTAAGAAGAGAGGAATGACTTGCTTTGGTCTGAACAGAGAAACATCAGTGCTTGAGTTTCAGTCGGTCAGATATTGGTCAAGCTGTGCTTGAAGTTTTAATCATGTTAAGCTGTTTACAAGAACCTGGTCCAGTGACCCAAGAGTTTTACAAGTATAAGCTTTGACACTAACAAACCATGCTACTAGTTATCATATCATGAAGGAAATGGTACTACAAAATACAGCCAGAATGTTATTAATAATTCGATAACTGTGTTTGATTACAACATAGGGCATAGTATATGATTATACTCGCTCAGTAAAGATCTTGGAATGTGTCATCAATGCTAAAAATAAGTGACTGGACAATAAACCCAGATGATTGGGTAAGTTTTAAAGTAAGACTATAAAATGATAACAATGCAGTGCTGCTCAGTTTGGTACACGACAGCCTTACTTGCTCTGGTATGACCAGTTTGTCACTTAAGATAATAATTAATAAAAAACAATTTGCTACTGTCACACTATGTTATTGTATTTGCCAATATGTTGCAACTGTCACCTGTGGCCACCATGCCACTGCTGCTGTGCAACACAAGTTACAAACAAACCTCCACCTTAGATAAAGGTTTTTGGTCAGTTGCACACACAATGTGCAATGTTGAATAACCATTATCTTGATGCTACTCACTCCAAATAATGTCAATGATATGGCAAAACTATTGGCTTTTCTTCTTACCTGTCCGATTGTATGGCGGCTTGTGTTTCTCGCCACGTCAGACTTTGCTGCAGCGATGTTGCGGTGATGTTGTCGTGTTCCTAGATCTTCGCATTACTTTGGTGAGTTCAATGTTATCATCTAGGCAATAAAAGAAAATGGCCAAAACTACAAAAAATAAGTCCCAAGTTGTAATAAATTCTAAATGATCCTTTAACTGAGAGATGACAATCCTGCTCTTTGGATCCTGTCTCGCCCGTAATCCTCCATTTGTGATTTATCAGGCATTGACCTCGTAGGTTAAGGTTAGGATAGGTTTTCGGGCAGCGAGTCTCGTAAGTTATTTCCCAAGGTTTCACAATTCTAGGGCTACCATCTACACACAACCTGCTCTGTACACGGGTGTCATCACACCTCAGTGAGTGATTACTGTGTGTTGTTGTTGCTGTAGTACTGTATTCTACACTGAATGTGGGAAGGAAACAGAAATAATGGCGCAGCCATAAAAGTATAGATGTTCATCTGTGTTTTTTTATTCTACAGTTTGTGTGTACCCTATTATTAGGATCCTCCAGTGTCACCTTTGTGAACTTTAAGACCTAGTTTTAAGTGTAGAGAATAATTACCACTATGCAGGTAAGCTATGTGTCGAGCTCATTAGTAAACACAGGGGTGTCTGGGAGCAATAAGTACCCCAGGCCTTTTCCACTTGTCAAAGCATTTTGTGTGAGTGTTTATGTGTGTGTGCACATGTTTGCTAGAGACAAACAGCAACCAAATTCATGGTAATTAACCACCTGATGAGGACAGTATTATTGGCAATTACCAGGTTTTGCATTATCGCAAGTTTTAAATGTGTGTGTGTGTGTGGTTATGTGTGAATATGCATGCATGCAGGTGTGTGAGCTTTTATCAGACAGGAAGATTAGAGATGGTAAATGAGAATGGAGTCAAGTTGTTTTGAGAAAGTGATGATCAGTGTCACTAGCAGTGTTGGTAACATTTGTGTTTCATATTGAGTGCTCCAGTTTCCACTCAAAGTTAAAAGTGTTGTTAACAGGGCAGTGCCCAGTGTTTTATGGTACTACCACAAATACAAATTTCCCCCCAAATTCCTAGACAAAATGTTAGGGACATGACCTCAACGGCTCCATGACTTTACACCCAGTAAAGGTGTGTTGGGGTAAATGTATGTGTGTGTCAGTTGAAACCTGTCTCTTGCCTATTGCAGGATGGATGGAAAAATCACAACTGAATCACCATTCAGATGGCAGAGTGATATATACAGCCATCCCGTTTTACAGCTCTTCGAGAAAAGCAATTTATCAAAGGACAAATTGAGACATTTACATATTTCCAGGAAAGAGGCGCAGATTTTAGGGTCGGTATTTATCAGAATTGGACTTAAAGATGCTCTAAAAACCCAAAAATTCTTAACGGAGATTAAAGAGGAAATTTATCAAGTGAGGAACCTATACTCAGGGTAAGCATAGCAAGTCAGAGACAAGGATTTACCCTATGTTTGCCCCATTGTTCTTTCAAAAATAAATCCTTACATCTTACTCAGTGGTATGGTTTTCTGCAAAAATGCATATGATGTTTGCATGAAATACTTAATTTCTCCATTAGGAATTAAAAATAAATAAATAATAATGTATAATATGTAAATAGGGATTGATAAATAAGGATTATATAAAAGCAAAATGGTTGAAATGGAAACAAACTGGAGCAGAAAACAAATGATGCAGCTGGGAGACGACGTACATCAGATAAATACAAAAGTAGGTATAATTTAGACAATGAGGGGCATAAAAAATGATTGCAAACAAAATCAGTGTCAGTTTTATTCTTGTTGTTTGCGATCCTGATGAATAAAAAAACAAAGGAAATCAAATGTTCAAATCAAATTCAAATAGTATCCTAAAATAAACTATGATGAAATACCACAAACAGTTTTGCTTCAGCTAAACTATTATTCATTATGTCACAGTATGTCATATGTTGTACATCCATTCCAAACCCAGTCTCAGATAATGTGCTGTCATCTAGGATCTAGTCTTTTAAGAGGGCTCTGGAGATCTAATTTAAGGGAATTGTTATGTCAAAAGAAATTTGACATTTGACTTTTATTCTTCTTTATTTGCTTTGTATATTGTTTTTGTGTTTTTACTCCTATTGACAAAAATAAATAGGAATACATATTCACTCAGTGTTGTTATGAAGGCAGACTCCACCATATGTGCATGTACATGTAGTATCGTGTGTGTGTGCGTGTGTGTGTGTTTGTGTGTGTGTGTGTGTGTGTGTGTGTGTGTGTGTGGAGCTTAATTTGTCATGCCTACCTTTCTTCCACTTAAACCAGAGAAAGTGAAAATTACAACACCAATGCCAACTGTGATCCACTACATCTGCGCTTCACAGCGAGCCGACTAATCCCACCATATGTCTTTAATTGCCATCAGTGCTTTACAGAACCTATTTCACACACACCCACACACACACACACACTGTATCATCCTTTTATTACAGTATGTGTGTACTTTACTCTGCGAGCATGCGTTTGAATTGTTGCCTTCTCCTCCTCCTGTCTGCGTAGTATATCTGTGTGTGTGTGTGTGTGTGTGTGTGTGTGTGCATGTGTGGTCTGCACATGTCTTGCACATTGTTCTAATATGACCTCAGCACTCATTGGTTGAAATCCCTAACAATGAAGGCAGGCTGGAGAACACTCCTTCTGACAGAGGTAATTGGCCACTAGTGACACAACCAGCGCTGTATTTAGGATAAAACTTCCTTAAGCTAGCACACATACACACAGACACACACACACAGACATTTTAGGGCTGTGAGAAAAGAAGGCCAATGACGTCAGAGCAAGACTGCGTGGGGAAAATAGTTAAATATGTATGAAATACACGCAGGCCACAAACAAAGGGCCCATCAAGTCTAAGGGTAGCCCTTCTGCAGACAAGCAACAGACATTATGCGATCAGTCATCCCGTCAGTGTGTCTCTGCCGTAACCTCATGGTTTTGGCAACTTTTCTTGAGTGCTGTCCTTTTTGCCAGTAAGGCTAGCTCAAATTCCCGAATCTCATTGTCTCTCCAGTTTTTCGTTGCCGTTTTTGTGTAAACGACCACTCAGTTTTTTGCCAGCCTCGAAAGAAACGTCAGCAACACTCCCGCTCGCTCGCAGTGAATTCTCCGGACAATGAGCTACTCTATTCACACATGGGCTTAATCGGACATTACACAGACTTTGTACTACAGAGCTGGCAGGGTAAAATTCCCTTTGATGATTGATTCGGGTACTTGCGTTCTCACATAACGCTCCTCTGGATAATGTCTAGATAATGTCATGGTTGCAGTGCATGTGTGAAAGGGGCTTTCAACAACCACCAGAGAAGGGCTATACACTATTTATTTTTAATCAAAGTTGGGTATGGTTATGTCAAAGTAACTAGCTAGACCTTACCTAGTGCTTAAATGATATGCAACAGACTTTCAGTAATTTCAAGCTACTCTATTTTTACTGTTGGTACATTATTGTGCTTCTTGCTGCTATGTAGTGACACTGAATCAGCAGCATACATGTGCATCCTCTCAAGTTTACAAAAATAGACTATTTTTACCGTCATCTAATGTGTTTACAGAAAGTGACTCTTTCAGAGAGTTTTTATCACCAACAAACACCGAAAAAAACAACAGCACTTGCGAGGAGAACCATGAAGCACAATGAGAGAGTACTTGTTAATTGGAAGTGATGGGTCTAATTGATGTGAGAATATACAGCATTTCCCTCTCTTCTTTCTCTCTCCTATCCACTAACTCTCTGTTTATGTAGCCCACTTATCAAATTGCGAGAGGTGCTCGGATACGAGCTCTGCCATTTTCTCCTCTGGAATCCTCAATGCTCTCATCCAAGTCTTACACTCCTATCAACACTTTCTCTCCAGCTTGTCAATCTCAACCTTCTAAAGTCCCGGTCCACATTTAATATATTAAATGAACGAGAGAGCTGAGGTAATGTAAGTAATACGATGTGAGGAGCAATGTTCGCAAGCAGTCATGGCATGTACAGCACTGTTTGAATAATGTAATACTTCAAGTTTGATAATGTATGGCTATAGATAGGTCTCCCACTGCAGCCAAGTATTGATTGCGTTAAGCACATCTACAGTACAGCAAATGGTGCGGGTTCATATCAATCTTTACACAGCGTACTGTACCTCAGTAACCAGATACCTTGTCTGATTACAGAGACCTCAGGGCCGCTGCTGCTGTTAATGGCATTTATTGATAAATCCAATTCTTGGGCCAATTTGGGGAGGTGTGGTTTAATACTACAGACGTGTGAATATGTGTGTGTGAATCCGTATATGTGTGTATCTGTTATGTGTCAGAGTGCAAGTAGATTCATGTGCATTGTAACCCTTTGCCCCTCCTCTGGGTTTACTAATGAAGAGACGGCCACTCCAGACGTGCAGCGCGTGCCCTACAACAGCTCCCACAGATTCAAGGGACAATTTCGATATTAATGATTTATGCTGTATTTGCATACAAACCTAATGCAAACCCACTCCAGATAATCACATTTTGCCAGGTCTGAATTGAGTTTTGCGAATGTCTTTGCTACCCCCAACAGTGGAATGTGGGTGACACCAAACACAAGGGGTTTACAAGTGGACATATAAAGAGGGACTGTAATAGTAAGAGTAAGAGTGTCTATTTTCTCATCCAAGTTTTATCATACAACTGCAGTGTGTGTAGCGAAACTGGCAGCAGTCACAGTAATAGTGATAGTAGTAAGAATGGTATTATCAACAAGCGTGGGATAAGTACATTTACCCAAGTACTGAACTGAGACACCATTTCCATTTTATGCTACTTCATACTTCATACATCTACGTCACTGCATTCCAGGGATCTATGATTAGTTGATACAATTTAAAATTGAATTAATATTTTTGGTATAGGATATAAATCCTCAACTTTAGTGTATAACTTTGACTTGTAATGGATAATTTTTACTTTGTGGTATTGTTACTTTTACTTAAATTAAATATTACAAAGATTCTTCTACCACTTAGTTTTAGGTAACTGTAGAGATAGTAGTAGTTGAAATTATATTTATAACAGTCACAGTACTTGTGGTTGCAGTGGAGAGACATTAATCACCATATCGAAACTAGAAACACTGCTATGTGTTTATGAGGGATCTACAGCATGTAGTCCATCACGGGTTCAAACTGACACATACACAGACTCACAGTCATACCTATAGGAAACCAAGAACCTCCAGTTCATTTAATTGCATTTCTTTTAACTGTGTGAAGAAACCTGATCGTGTTGTGAGAATGATCCCTCATACCACTCTAGCATCTTCTGTTCAAAGTATCATTCTAGTTTGTAGTGACTTCAATTGCCCTTTACTACACAGATATGTATGCATAACCTTTCCAACGTCACCCAAGGTCATGTCAAACTAAGTACAACTCAGTCATATTCATATTCTAGCAACCACAGCATGTCTTAATTTCCTATAATCTTTGTCTATATTGAGATCTGAATGGTGAATATCTATTGCCAAGAAGTTGCATACATACTGACTTGGGTTGGGTTTTCTAAATCCAATCAGTCTAGGACAAACTAACAACATGTAAAAAAGGCTTTTGTTCCACAGAGAACACCTTATCTAAAAAGGTCAAACATTCCTAGATGCAAAGGGAACTGCCCACAATACATAGCCAGCTTTCATAAGCGTTGTGATCTCTTTTAAATTAAACACCTATATATATTTATATATTAATCTTGTTTGGTTAAAATGCTTTATTGATGTTAAGCTATGCAGAGCGCCTGGCTACATGACAATGGATAATATGCTGCCAGATGGAAAGGTCAGATGAACACATGTAGCTGCATTGCTTCATTAAGGAGATACTATTATTATAGTTGAGTGTATCTTCTATCTTCTGTACCTTAATAAATGTAAGCATGTAGACATGCAAAAAAAATATGTCTATAGTAATCTGACTAAATATGCTAAATATGACATCCCAAATAAAAGACAGCAGTTTAGTAAATGCTGTACAATAATCCAGTTAGCTACAAAATACTGTATCTGACACATAAAGAATCCTATTTTGTTCATTTCATTTTTTATTATTATGTTTGCTACTTGGAATATAATACAAAATATGGCCACTCTAGTCTAAAATAATGTCTCAATTTCTAATGTGAAGGAGTTGTCACTGATAGATCTCAGCTAATACCGCCAGAGATTAATCGTTCTCTTTTCTGCATTATCTATAATCCATGTTTCAAAGCTCCACACCAACTTTGGGTTTTTACTTTCTGACTATAAGGCCCTTTAGCAACCACCCCTAAACAGCAAAGGAGCATTGTAAAAAAAAGAAAAAGAAAAAAAACATTTCCTTCTTCAGTCTCAAGGAGCGGCTGTAACCTTAGCAGAATCATGAAAGTTGACAGTTCATTTTTCACAGGGTCATAGATCGACGAGTCTTATAAAGTAATGGGCTTTTGGGAGCCGGCTTTATGAGAGCTAAGATAGTTAAGAGACATGTGGAGGAGATGGCACGGGGAGCTGAGGTCCTGCTCTTACTCATCCAGGGTTATTCCCTCCATGCTGTGGAGTTGGAGGGAGGCGCTGCACTTCCAGTAATATAAACGTGTAATAAAGATTAATCTGTTGCTAGTCGGCAGGCTGATAGCTTCTAAACTTGCTTGAAGAAGGCTGAAATCACTTCAGAGCCAATCTCAAGACCTTTAGTGAGTCTGAGATTCCTTTGTGGGTGTCAGGGAAAAAAACATATATGTGTTTGTCTTGTGTGTTTAGTGTTTATATGTAGGCAGTGCAGGGAAAATTGAATTTGTGTTTCAAACACATGTGTATTCATGACTTTGTATGTGTGGTAAAGGTGTCTGTGAATATACTGTAGGTGTGTGTGCTTTACAGCAGTTACAGTGTCAGTAGGGGTTAAACACACTCACCAGGTGCATCTGGCCTCTTCATGCCCCCTGTGGGTGCTCCGCCTCCCAGTCCATTGAATGCGGGAAGGTTGTCATTGCTGTAGGCTCTGAGGACAGAAAGCATGTTCATCTGCTGCTCTAGGTGGGTCTGCTGCTCAGCCTTCAAGAGTCCTGGAGGACCACCAGGAGACAGGAGGGCCAGGCCCTGCTGCCACTGCTTCTCCAGTGGCAAAGCTTGATTCTTGGGTTGGGGAACCAGAGAAAGTGGTATCATGGAAGATGCTGTCAAACCACCTCCACTCCTTGGTGGCAGAGAGGAGTTTTCTTGAAACAGTTTGGAGTGGTTATGGAGGTGGTCTGAAGCTGGATGTCCTTCTTCCTCTCTCTCCATGTCCATTTGCCCATCCTCATCTCTTTCCTCCTCCTCATCAGCCACTCCTCCCTCCTCTTCCTCTTCATCAGAGTGATTCTGTTGCATCTGTCTCTTGGGGGTGGTTGAGGGAGTCTCGCTGGAACTGCGCCGCCCAACCTTTACAACCTCGTCATCTGATCCAGCCTGGTCATCTTCAGTGTCTCCACGGGAGCCCCTTTCGCCGATCTGGTCATCTCCAGCTGAAGGTGCTCCTCCAAAGGCCTGGCTAGGTAGGTCCAGAACCTGCTCTGCTGGGGCTAAATAGGCTTGAAGGCCCGGGTTGGTCCTCTGGCTTCCATCATACAAGCCACCAAACCGCCTGTAGAAGTCACTCTGGAAGGGATTGTAGGGCTGGTCCATGTGGTTGTTCCAGCCTCCCTGGCTTTTCTCTCCATCTCTGTCACCATCTTTATCAAAGGACACACCAGAAGTCTTGGTGTTTGAGGAGTGAATGGTGGAAGTGTTGGGAGAATTATCTCCATGAAGCTCCTTGCCTGTATCAGACCGCTGTTGTTGGGCCTTACCCAGGTGGTTGGCCTGGAGATGCAGAGCCATGAGCTCCAATGAGGCGGTGGAGAAGGAACAGAAAAGGCAGCCATGCCATGCCACATTATCATGGATGGTGATTGAAGAGCCAGGGAGAGATCCAGAAGCAGACTCAGGTCGGACTGACACAGACAAATCAAGTGGTTCATACTGGGACCCAGGTTTTCCGGGCTCTGAGTTTTGTTTGGCTTCAGCCTTATCTTCTCTTTCCTGGTCAACTGAGACGGCCCTCTTTGCTTTGGGCTCGCCGTTGTCATGGTAGGACTGGGCCTGGAGCTGAACTGTACTCTGGTTGTCCTTCATATCCTTCTTCATGGAGCTGAGGACGAAGCTGTCCATAAAGGCCTGGAGAGAACCTTGAAAGTGGACACCGTTTCCCATCATGCTTTGGTAAGCCCTGCTCAGGTCGGAGAAGCTATCTGTCGCTGTTGAGACGAGAGCGGATGGGCCATCAGCAGTCTTCATGTTCTCAGCTGAAGAGTCAAAACGGCGGTCTCCGCGCTCTCGATCTCGGTCATGCGGAGACATCATGCCAGGCGAAGCCCACTGATGTGGCAGCAGTGGACCTGCCCTGAAGTCTAGGTTGGGAGGCATGCTCTTGAAAACATTACGGAGGACATCTGGTCGGGCAAAGATGCCGCCACCGGTTGTCTTCCCATGATCCTCTTTGTGGTCAGAAGAAGGGGTGTGGCAAGAGGATGGGCCTGAGGTGGTGGAGCCATTTTGACGCTCACGGTGGTGGCGCTCCAGGTGGTACTTCAGACTGGCAGACTGGGTGCCGGCATAGTCACAATGAGGGCACCGGTAGGGTTTCTCTCCTGAGAGGCCAAGAAAGAGACAGAGAAACAGAAAGGGAAAGACAGGAAAAACAGTGAATAATTAACCTGATTATTAGATTGACTGGATATCAAAATCTATTTATTGGAGCAGGGAATGTGGACCCTAGGGTCATGTAACCTCCCTGAACAAAGAAAATTAGGTCAGATTTGTAGAGCTCACAAAAAATGATATGCATTTCATTAACTACTATAAAAAAGAGGATATTTTGCAATTGCCTAATTTTAGTTTGCATCAAAACACATGCAGTTTCTAAATAAATAAAATAGTGAAAGCATGTTTAGAAAAATAAATAAAGATAAGGAACAGAATGTAATAAACTACAACACAAAGTGATAATGAACACAATCCTGCATTCAATCAACAAAACCATGTCTTTTCTCAGACATCGGCTTTGCTCTGCTCGATGTGTGCGAGTGTGACTGCATGTTTGTGTGTATTAGGACGGGGGTAGGGTTGTGGAATAGGCATCTGAATATGGGTCGATCCAGCTCGATCCAGCCCCGCCAAGTGAGCCATCACTCACATCAACACCGTAAAAAACATTTCACCATATGGTGCTTTCAGTCCACTACAAGAGATAATATTTTCAACTGACAACAAAAATGTCTCGATGCTATCTCTGTTTGCACGAGTAAGGGCTGGGGCTGAGGGTGCGGCTGGGTCTGTTTGTGTGTTTGTCTGTGCATGGATGTGTGTGTGCCTGCGGTGGGGTCACCATGCCTCTGTTCTGGCCGTGTTTGCTGTCAGGCCTGTGCCTGTGTGATGAGAGTACAATTTCTGGGACATTCTCTATTTGCAGTTTATCTTGAGAAGCATAAATCAGCCAACGCACAACATCTCCCCGACCACTGCCACACTCTGGAACACAATATGGATGATACATTACGATGCAAAAATAAGTCAAAGAGTATTTAAAAAAAAAAGAAGAAATGAAATGTGCAAGCGACATATGTGAACCACATGCTTGTTGCAGTGCAGTCCTATGATAAAGAACAATATGATTCACTACAGGATACACAGATCAAAGAGATTTATATTACAGTAAAAGAGGGGTGAATCTGTTGTGTAACATTTACATATATTTATTTATGCTGCACATCCATATTAATGAATATTCTTGATAATGGTATAACACCAGCATTATTCTGCCAGAAGTGGATCTTCCATTGGAATGATACTTATGTTGAAATAGAACACATCCTGCTAGCAATTATAATAGGCTTGGAGTCTGAGCCAGATTTGGATTCATTAAACAATGAACAGAGAAGGGAAAAATGCTAAGCTGGATATTTTTTTTTTTTTTATAAATATATACATATAAAAAGTTCCAAGAGTGGAATTTCTGTTAAAAGGGATAACAGTGACTGTGTGGAAAGAGAGGGGGAGATTGGTGGAAAAAGAAATAAAAAGGGATGAAGGTAGTGTTTTGTGTGTATGCACATTTCTATATATACAGTATAGGGCCATAAACTGTTTAGATTATACACATGGAAACCATTTTATAAAAGAAAAAAAGGCATTGTTACGCAAGGCTGGTTTGAATGATTTAAGTCGGGCTGTGTAGTAAATCATGGATATAATTAGCAAATGGCATACTGCTCAAGTAATTTATCATTATTTAGAGGGCACCATTCCAGAAAAAGACTGCGATCTGCAGACCTACTGCAGAGTTCTCAAATAAAGGGCCACAAACACCAACTCAATACAATATTGATACAGCAGAGAAAAGAATAGGAGGGTATACAAAAGAAAATTGAAGGTGGAAACGCTCAAGAGAAGAGAGAGAGAAAGACTAAGAGAGACAGAAAAAAGAGAAAGAGAGCATGCAGAGAGTCAGATAGCCCTGATATCTTTTATCTTACGCTAGAGTGGCTATGAAGCATAGAGTATATTTAAAATAAACCATACGAGATGAGCTTTTAACCCAATAAGTGCTTCTCCTGTGAGCTGCCGAACAGAGGCTCAGTGCTGATTCAATAAGGAAACGTCCCTGATGCAAATGATCATTCTCAATTCCTCTAACTGGACAAAATGATATTCTAGGAGCCAAATTAGACAGAAATTAGACTGATCTGATCTTTTTTTCCTCCTCTGTCTTTTCTTTCCTTATAAGAGGTTGTTAATGTTCATGGGGGGGAAATAAAGATTAATGTACCATCTACATATCTAAAATGAGAATGAAAAGCTCAGACTATTGTATGTTTGACACTCTTTTGATGTTTACTGGGTAAGGCAAACTGAGAAATAGATCAAATTGCCCTCAGAGAGCCATCAGTTTATTCCAGTTGTTCTTACAAAATTAAGCATTTAAATATATCTGGAGCGAGTGAGACAGACGACAAGTGCATTTCTGCATCTACTTGTGTTTACGTACTTGTGTGTGTGCACCATTTGGAATGTGTGTGAACACATGTTTATGCATGCTTGTCGGCCTGAGCCTGTGTGTATGTGAGTGTGTGTGTTTGTGTCTTAGAGGGCCATTTGGACTGGCTAAGACATCTGCTCCATCATACGTCAGGGGCCTGGTGTGACATCTGGGGAATATACTGTATCCTGCCTTGCAACATTACACACAATTTACTGCTAAAGGTCATTATGTACCCGTTAATCCACTTTTAATTGATATCAGCGCAAACAGCACAACCTCCCAGCCACATGACAGATCACTGCCGCCACAAAACCAGAAAATTGCTGCTTGGGAGTTAAAAATAGAACAGTAAACTTTTTGTTGTTGTCCGTCTTGGCTTTGGTGAACTACTTTGGATATTTTGTTCCTGACAAATATGAACAATATATTAAAATGTATCACTGTCGCTTGTTTAGTTTTTTTCCTTTCAACGTGAATAACCAGAGTTCATAAACATCTAAGTGACACCTTTGTGGCTATAAATTATCCTTCTCCTGATTGCTGTACTGGGATCTGCTCCTCCATAGCGTGTTTACACTTCATGTGGCATGTACTGATTTCATCTGGCTTTGTGTGAATTGTGACAGCGCCATAGAAACAAGTAAAGATAAATACCCCAAACCTGTACAGAGGCGCAATTAAAATGGTTTAATAGATATGACATACTGGAAGATGAATTTCCATTTGGCTCCAAGAAAGGAAAAAAAAACACCAATGGGATGTTTGAGAGACTGAATAATGGATAGAAGCTGTTTTACATCTGTTTCAAGTATAGCTGCTTAAGGTTCGTGGTGAATGGAGAATGCCTCTAATACTGTCAGGGTTAACAGTTCGGTGCCTCAGGGGGGAAGTGACACCATGATGAACATAATTTACACTCAGGAACTTTGGATAAATGTGTCCACCCAATGTCAACTATTATACAGAAGTAAATAGTTCATTTGTCGGGGACTATTTTCAGCTGTGGATTAATACACGTCTGGTGGAGTATTCACAGCTACGGGATGGTGTATGTGGGATTGGTTTAACATATATTATAGTGATTGTGTTCATTCATTGTGATTATTGAACATGTCACACAGTGTAACAGTGCAGGAAGTTGTCAAACACTGTTTGTAGCTAAACCTAAGAAAATTAATATACATCCTACAAAATCAATTTATATGTAATCCATATAATTGTGAACCAGGAAGTTTAAAGAGCAGGGTGGATGGGTATGTCCAAAAACACCACACTTTCACACAGGAGACTGCAGTTTGTGTCCCGTGTGAAAACGAAATTGATTTTTATTTGTCACGTAACTTTTCTGTACTGATGTAACACCACTTCCGTATTTTCTTTAACCCTAACAGTATCTTTAATTTTTATGTAACTTTGCATGCTCATGGGCGCTAATACAACAGTTCATTTGTCACGCAGGAACTTTGTGTGCACCAAATCTTAAATTTAGCAGCGTCATAGTATTGAAGAAACTGTAGGGTAGAGATAGGAAATGGAGAAAAAACAAAAAAAGGGAGCGCTAAGAAAAAACGTATTAGGCTGGAGATACTGGAAGAAAGAGGATAAAAAGAGAGAGGAATGGAGAGGGAGATCACAGGTCCCTCTTGATTCATCCTGATTACAAGGTTAGGTTAAGGTTAAGTGACATGGGCAAATCCTGCCTCCCCTTTTTCTCATTCTCCCCCTCTTTGTCTCTCCCTCTCCTCGTTTAAAGGTGAGCAGGGACTCTTATTGGTTATGCGGCCCTGCCTGAAGTTATGTGTGGCTATTGTCAAGAGCGAGGACCTTTTTATTTTTTACACACAGCTGCTTACTGCTAAATAGTGCCTTGTCCAGAAGGGGACAATCTGGGCCTCTAATTGCTGTCACTGAAGCCTAGATTCATTATGTGACTTTCCCATTAAAATGTGAGCATTAATTTGTATAATGAAATATCACCCTCTGCAGTGTGTTCATTAGCTGTGGCCCCACACTGTAGCGCCACAGCCTGCACAATGTTAGCTACCTAGAAAACTGTGGTTAATTTTCCTAATGGATATTTTCCCACTCACTGTTCAAGAGGAAATTAATACTGTAACATTAGCTCTTTAACTTTTGGAGAAATTTAAATTCACTTCATTCCTTTCAAGCCGGTGTTAGCCACTCATTAATCTCTGCGTTGCGTTTGCACAATGCTGCCTCGACTGGCTCGGTAAGCAACTCCATTGTGTCACTCACATTGCATTAGGATGAAGGGAGCTCCACTGTCATCTGTGAAATTCTCCGCATTGTCACCAGAGCACAGAGAGGATCTTTAACCGCTGCAAAAGGCATGTTGTGGATGTAATCAGGATGTCACAGTGGAGCTGGTATGATCAGGTTATAGTAATGATTTAAAGGCCACATGTTGTGGATGCATCAAGCTGTTTTTCTCAAGACTATGCTAAAGCTGTGCTTAGATAGGCCCACGGCCAGAGATACATTCCATTCCCAAAGACAACATCCTTACTTACTTCTCTCACTTTTGCAGGTGTAGAGGGCTCCAGATGAAGTGTTTTATTCTATTTTATTCCAGAAATATAAATGAATAAATGAAAAATAAACTTTGTGGATGAAATTACATGGACGTACTTGTCTGTATGTGTTTTGCCGAAAGAGTTAGCTCGGCATAGGTTGAGGTCTCCGCTTCCTCCATTATAACATATGGCCCTCATGGGTGTCCTTACTGTACTACTCAATGCAGACATAACTCAGCTCTCTCACCACCAGATAACAGATGCCCCTGAAAACCACCACTATCCCCAGCTACTGCAGAGTAGCCGGGGATGGCCTGGCTGTGACCTGGATGCGCTATTTAACACAGGGATCCTAATTATGTGAGTATACACCAGACGTGTTAGCATGCTTAAAGCTTTTCCTCTAATTCCTTCCCAGATCTGAGGTACAGTATGCACGTCTTATTAAGGAAAGTTAAAGGGGGGTTACAGTACGGGTGGTCTTTTATTCCTCCTTTTAAGTGCACGGAGAGGGGAGAAAAAAAGCAAGAGAGACAGAAAAGGAGAATAAGAAGAAAAGCAAGCATTGATTATTTTCAGTGTTTTAGCCTCTGCTTCTCCACTGGCACTCAAGGATTACTTCGTTGTGAAGTGTAGAAACTAACAAAAAGGTCAGGACGGTTAGACTAACCTTTTCAAGAACATCTCCAGGAATTGAGGGGTACAAATCTTGGATTGACAGGAGGGGAAATGACTTGTCATTTTTTTAATTTGTGTTTTACATACAAGTTTTGGGTCCAAATATCTATTATATTTTGAGAAAAGCATAGTTTTATGCATATTTTTCACAACAGATGATGTGCTAATATGACTTCACTCAATATGATAAATATTATTAATGCAGGATATATCTATATTTATACATCCATTTATCTATCTATATATCTATATATTTTATATATACATATTTTTTTTTTATAAATATATTTTTTTGAACTTCTCTGGGGTAAACCATAGCCTGTATATAATAAGTAGACTACAATTTTGGAGCCAAGAGTTTGACATTTTGGATGTTGCCATCTTTGTTTCTTGGAACCAGAAGTCACTCGAGAGGGTGGACCTAAGTACAACCGAACCCTGAACAAGATATTTTTTAGCAGACCAAAATGTTACAATTAACTTTCATGAACTGAAAATACGCTGTAAAAGGGTTGGAGATGAAAACACGGACAACACCCAAACTGGACAACGCTGTGGTAGCGACCTGTCAATCTGTCAATTTTACTCTTAATGGGACTATAATTTACTAAATTAAAATCATGCTGTATGGAAGAAGATTTGAAACTAGTGATTGAGACCATAAACTCATTAGGAAAATGTTAACTGATGTAATAAATCAAGTGAGAAGTAGAAGTACGGCCCTTCTATGCAATCCGACTTCTTTTTGCAATCAGTGGGGTCGCCCCCTGCTGGCCATTAGAGAGTACGTATGTTTAAGGTACTTACGCATTGGCTTCACTTTTCAGACCTGGCGGCTGCTGGTTGGTAGGGGGTGTGGTGTTTGGCAGGGTTGCCTAACCCTAACTGTACCTTAAGCATATATATTTTCCAGAACCAGGGTCTTTCCTTAACCTCAACCATACTATATGGTGCAGAATGTAAAAACTTTAGAAACTTTTACATTGAACATAATTCCGGATCCAATCGTTGTTTATTAACCATACATTTCCCAATAAATCAATACAATCATAGGTTATTAGATAATATCTGTTCTCCAACACATATGGCAAGGTGTCAAAATATCACAATTCATTCTTTCCAGTTTGGAAACACTAACTTCCTGTGAGATAAACCGAGAGGCAGCAGGGAATCATCTTACAAAATGACGCTTTACACACCAGGCCCACCGGCCAGAACCGGGTGTCCTTGTTGTAAGGTGACCTCTGCATGGTCTAATTGTGACTTTAACCTGGATAGTCAGTGGGGCGTTTGTACCTTGCAGAGGGTTAGAACTCTGGCTACTGTCCACAGTCCACATCATTACTCTGACTGCAGCCTTAACCTCCAAGCAACAACCGGCGGAGAGGTTATCACTGAAGCGCCTGAGCCCTGGTTGGTCAGATGTATGGGCAGCAAGTACACAGCTCAGAGGGGTTAGGACGCTTGGCTGAAAAATAAAGCTAAATCTATTAGGCACATCATCTCACGCATATCCCTAAACTGTGGACAGGCCGGCTTTGTTTTGGCTTGAAAGTTATTGAGAGTTAGCAAGTGTGAAATTGCCCTCGGAGTGATGTCATTGGAGGACACTGAACCCTTGTTGTGTTAATTAGACCTCAATGAAATGAGTATGAAAAAACAGAATAATAACAGCCTTAAGCCTCAATGGGGGACACTGTTAGGAAACGCTTATTCCCCCTCGTGAATAGTTTTATTTATTTGTCCTCATGTCAATTTGAATAAAGCATTGCAATAAAACATCTGATAAGACTGCACAGAGAAATATCTCTAGGATTACATCTCATGGACTAAACAGGATTATAATTTAGGTAAGAATCACAGTTACTGATGAACTGGGATCACTGGGTTTTTCACGGTTCTGCCTATTTTCAGGGCATTATCCTACTGTTGTTTGGAAAGTGTAACTCTGCACTTCATTTTGATGGAGGCAGTTTGTACTGTATCTTTATTTTTTATGTAAAATCTAGAAACGTATATTAACGTATTATTTATGGTCCTGGCATTAAAATAAATCCAGATTAAGGGCTTCCCAGAGACAACTAATGCAGTATCAATTATAAAACCAATACACAATCAATTAATCTGCTTCATATCCATCATATCAGATTGACACCAATATTTGATTAGGCCAATACGCATAAACCAATATGTCATTCAAACCCCTGATGGAATGTCAGTAAATGTAGTAAAGTAAATTTTGCATGAGGTACAATAAATGTTTAATTGCTGGAGAAATGCACTCCAAAACTGCACTTTGCTGGGGAAGGGTTAGTGGTTGTACTGACCTGTGTGTATCCGCAGATGGACTTTGAGATGATGGGAGGTGCGGAAGGACTTGCCACAGTAGGGGCAATCCTTGGAGGACGAGCCCACGCTCCGCTCGCGATGCTGGGACAGAGACGGCTGAACGCTCCCCGCTGCCTTCCCCAAGTCCTCCCCAACATCTGGAGCCCATGCAGAGACAGCACAAGGAGGGAGAGACAAATGGAAGGTGTGTTGAGTGCCACTTCAAACCAGCCCTCCACACATCATAACACAACACGTTTTTTTTTCTTCTTCTTCTTTCTCCTCTGTCTGTCAGTCATTGTCCCTCGTTTTCCCTTGCTCAAATGTGCGAACGCCACACAAAGTCAAATGCATCAAACGGGCTCACAGGCCGTGATATTTTCCTCCCTGACAGAACGCTGACAGTTCATAAGCTTTTCTTCAGAAACACCATAGTCCTGAGATACACCCCCCCCTTCCCACCAAACACACACACCCTCAACACCACCACCTGCACCACCACCACCGCCTCTCCTTTCTCCTCCTGTTTTTCTTTTTTTATCCTTGCTATCATCATCATTCCTATTAAGCATATGCTGGATTGCAGTGAAAATGAACAATGCAAAATAAGACAGAAAGAAAAAAAAAAGAGATAGATTTGTCTATGTCAGCATCGCAGGATCTCCTCGCATCCCTTCCTGCGACCTGATTTTGACAGGTAGCTGTCAGAGATATGATAGGGTGATAACGGCTTTGACCCCGCCCTCCACCACTTCCTCCGCGCGCCAAAAAAACGATGATGCACAGTTTAGTGCAACAGCAGTCTGTTATCACCACAATCACCTCCTGAATATGAATCTAAAGATGAGTGACGACAACCTGGGAATGTGTTGACAGCAGCACAATCTGAGGTGAGAGTGTCATCATCAGATTGTACACACTGGCCTTGTTGTACGGATGGTTAAAAGCTTGTGATGTGCTGGCAGTCGTGGAATTTAAAGGTCTGAGCAACACAGTTAAGTTAAAAAAAAACACTTGAAAGAAACAAAAAGGAACACACAACAGATGCTTGATATGTCTTGTATCTTGAAGCTGTTGAATTAAAAATATCTGTACTAGTTCCAATAGCATTTGATGGGCGTCAGTGTGCAGGAGGTTCAACATCAACCCACACAGCGCAGAACTGTCACCACAGATTTAAGCATTTGCTTGCAAAGTAAAAATTCATATAAAAATGTTACTTCCTTCTTTGTTTTGTGCAAACTGCCATATCTATATCAACATTTATTTGAAACGTGTGCTGGTAGGAAAGTCATAAAGTTTGTAGTCATGAGCAACGGTGACACCGTTCTCTTTACCGAGCTTAAAGAAAACAAAAGTACAGACAAAACCAGCCCGAGTCTGTGGTTAAAAAAACCCCAAAAAGCGTAGCATGTCAGTATACGCGTAACCCAAAGAAGCACAAATACAGTGAAAAATGTTATTTATTTTTTAATCTGGCACACGATTTGGTATGTGCGGAGGGGAGGGTGCCAGAAAGAAAGAAAAAGAATCAAAATCGAGCAACCCACTTAGGCAACCACGGCGCACAATAAGGAGCATTTTTTAACATTAGCCTAATCCTTTCTTTTCTGGAGCTTCCCACCCCATTCCACCCCTCCTCTGTCGGGGAGTCAAATAAGGTTTACAGAATGGAAAGACCCAAGTCAGCAAGTCCTCGTCCACATTGACACTAAACACACAACTCTATTCAGCAACACTGCTATCAGGCTGTGGGCTATTTATCACAAGTGAAACTGAAAGGCAACCTAAATGTAAGTCTGTGACAATACGCAGATACTAAATACCAGCTGCTTCTACTCGGGCTTGGCAACTGTGCGGTTTCATTCTGCGCACTAGCGAGGAGAAAGAAGCCGAGAGACAGTTAGGTCGTAGAAGCAGATGTTAAAATGTGGATCTTGGTTTTAAAATGATCTTGTTTTAAACAATATGTAATAGATAAGTGGAACGAGAGTACTGGAAAAAGAAATCTCTGCGCATTCAACAAGGTTGTCCTTTATTTCCACTTGAGTAGTGATAGAGAGCGAGGAAATACATGGCAACTACTAAAATTTGCTGGGTTGTAAAAATAGAAAATTGACTTAAATCCGCAAAAAAAATAAAAATCTCTTTATCATGACACATATTGTGACCTTCATGATTGAACATATTGATTTATGCAAATTATACTTAACACAAATTGTATCTTTAATATCACAGGTGAAAATATAATTCCCTGCATTATTCAGTACTGCGTGAACACATCAACTGCACCCCCACTCCATTCTTTCGCTTTTTAATTTGAATGCATTTAAAAGATGGCCTGTGGACAGAAAATAAATAAATAAAAGCCACTACAATTCCCCAAACGCTTGGCCCAGGACGGCACCATACTGTAGCCATAGTTGCCTCCTCATAAACATATTTCGAGCGGTCTACTGTACAGATCCCCTTTTGGCAAAGATTCCCCAGATCGTGTAACAGACAGTAGCCCACCTGCCCACCCCAGATGGGGCTAAAATTAAAAAATCCAAAACACAGATTAGAAGCAGGACAAACACCAGACCACACTCCCAAACACACACACACACACACACACACACACACAGACACACACACACACACACGCTCTGCATGTCTGTCTCTCTCTGTCACACACATTCACACACAGACACACGTCCTTGTGTGTCAGGGTTAATAGTGCTCCTGTAAGAGGAAGACACATTACTGAGAGGATGAGAGTGTGCTCTCCTGGCATATAACAGCCCTTCAATAATAAATGGGCTTCACACATTCCCACACACACACTACAAAGAAAGGTAAAACAGAACTTTAGATGTACTTCCTTACTCTTCACGCGAGTGTGTGTGTGTGTGCGTGTGTGTGTTCATGTGATGTGAGCGTACGCACACGTGTGAGAATCCACGTCATTCCCGGGCACTGGCTGGGTGTCCAGCATGCTCGCCTTTAATCAGTTGACTGATCCGCCGCTTTTAATGCGACTGTTCCAATTACTGTAAAAGTCATACTGCTCCATATAACCACAAATATTGACACTTTATTGCACAACACATTTATGACATTTTGAAGGTCACTCCGTATATTAGGCATCACCGTGCACAGCTGGGTGTGTGATGCAGGGGAGAGACTCTCAATCGCTTGTTGACACCCAGCCGTAACTATCCTGCGAGTATTGATTTTCCTTCCACATCTTCCATCTTTTTTTATGCAAAGAAGATTCACTGTAGGAGACGCAACATTAAAGTGATTGTCACAGGTGAACCTTTGGCTTTTTATATACAAGCCTGTAAAGGCCAGCTACTGTTACTCTTTCACTTTGCTCACACTATTATGCCATTAGGAAGAACTGGCATTTCCTATTCAGAATCATTGACAATTTTCGTGTTGACAGATTGCAAGAATCAATGTAATTTAGCATTTAAAAAGAGAAAAACTGGCATTAGGCCAACAGTTAATACACTACAAAACTAAAGAATACTGATAAAGATTGTACAGGGTTGGCAGTTTAACCCCTTACCCATTCAACGGGCAATAAAGTACCACTGTCTTAAATTAAAAGATAAAAAATTGTTTTTTAAACATATTTAAATTTAAATTAATTACAGTGAAAGTACAATAAAAGACAGAGTAAAACACGTTTTCCATTTGTAATTGTGGCAGAGGAGAATTTATAATTATATCACAGGGAGAGTACAATGTTTACAGTTATTTGATATTCAATAAAATATCAGAATTTACAAGACAATGCGTCTCTCTCATGAAAGGCCGCTGTTGAGTTGACATGTTTTATTTCAGCCAAACCAGCCTTTATTCCCTCACAAAAGATCATCATTTATATCAAGAATAAAACCACGAAAGAATCAATCTGCATTCAGATGCATCGTTATCCATGGGATCTGGCTGACAATGGATTCATATTCCTTAGCTTGTAACCTCTCAAATGAGACCAAAAATATGCATATAGGTCTTATGGTTGAGAGCTATTGCGGATTCATTTTGGGTATGATATTTTAGGCCTTTTTTCCAAGGATAGAGCCAGGGCCTCAGTGGTTAATGAAACATTCAAGCCACTATTACTTCTATTTCCCCAAATCCTCCCATCAAACTCAAACATTCAATAATCTGTCGTCTATGAACCCATCACTCGCCTCTACCCCAGGAACAAACATGAAAAACGCAGAGCTGTGACTGTGCTCGTACAAGAATATCACAGAGGGGTGAGAAAAAAAAAGAGAAATACATGTATAATTCAGCTGTATCTGATCTGAGACCAGCTCCTCTCCCCTCTGCCTTTACTGGTGTCACGGCGCCGTAATGGAACATGCCAGAACAAAGGCTCTGAGATCAGATTGGAGCAGAGTTGAGCAGGCCATCTGGGAGGCAGGCTGAGTATCAGTCACTCTGCCTGCTGTCTGCTGCACTCACACTCCCCTCTGACTAACTGTGTGCGAGAGTGCAACTGTGTGTGTAAGTGTGTCTGTGTGTGTGTGAGACACCTCACTCCCTTTCGACAGCACGTCACCAGGATCTTGCAACGAAGCGACCGATGTATCGCCACCGTGGGGGATACGCCACCAGGGCAGCCTCCACGACTGACTGACAAATATATAAATTGATAGGGATTTATGTGTGTGTGTGTGTGTGTGTGTGTGTGTGTGTGTGTGTGTGTGTGTGTGTGCGTGTGTCAGTGATCATGTGGGTACCCCTGGGATAGGGCACGCTGCCTACTCTTTTACAGCGACCACACCCAGTTCCCATTAATGGAGAACAAAAAAAGAATTATTACAAAAAAATGATCAACAACAACAACAAGAGCAAAAATAAACAGCAAAGCCGATGATTGCATGTGAGTATATGGTGTCGGGGTTGCGGGTTGGTGGGGGGGGTGGTTTGCCAGTTCCTTAATGGTCTTCTTTCAATCACACTTTGCACTCTAAACGTTCTGTGGTTTTGATTAGTATGATATCACTTTCAGGAAATAAAACTAGGGGGGGAAAAGCACATCAGTCATAAAAACACAAGATGTTTTGCTTCTTGCTCGGCCATTATTCTAATGCGTCACGTGACTCCCGTCGAAGCCCGCCGGCCTCTCCCCGTAGCCAAATAACTGATTGGGGGTAGGAGGAGGGGGATGAGTGAGGGGGGTGATTGACGGAAACAGTTTGAAAAGGGGAAAGATATTAAGAGAGATTGGGTGAGAGGTAGGGAGGGGGAGAGAGAAAAGAGTAAAATGTGATGACATCATTTGAAAGGCATTAGGCTTTTAAAAATGCGCCCGGGGGGACTTGATTTCCTTACACCAGAGCAACACAACACCATCCGGCCTGATGCTCGCTTGCTCTCTCTCTCTCTCTCTCTCTCTTTCTCTCTCTCTCTCTCTCTCTCTCTCTCTCTCTCTCTCTCTCTCTCTCTCTCTCTCTCTTTCTCTCTCTCTCTCTCTCTCTCTTTTTCTCGCGCTCTTCCCTCTTTCTCTCTCTCACACACACACACACACACACACCTCCTAACACCCCCTTCCCCTCTCGTTCTTTTTTTGATTTGGACCACTGCCATCTTTGTGAGCGTCTGGTTCATGCGAGTTAATCAATTTGAGGTTTAGTTACACTGCTGATGCTAGCATTCCAGCCACTGCTAGAACGTAATCTGAACTCGCAGAATTTATTAACCAAACACCAATTATCATTAAACACCACTGCATTATCCCCCTCCTTTTACTACCTGACAAGGACTACTTAATGAAATTTTAGATTAAAGTTATTTGGTGCATGATTTATGGGCATTGAGAAAGTCCTAATGCAAGGCTCTCTTAGTGTGCAGATGCTTTTGGGTTGTTTTTTTTCTATATTTTTTCTAAGGTAGTACACCAGAGATCTGAGAAGTCTCGGAGGTATTACAACAACCAGGTCTATAGACCAAAAAGAACAAGAAGAAGAAAAAAGGGGGGGGGGGGACAGAAAGGAGCAACTATGCTCCAAATTTTACATCCTCACCTCATACTTGTTTTTTTACTGACCTTATCGAGCAGCAGAAATGAGACCAAAGAATAAATAAATTGTGAGAATTATACAAAAAAAAATTATAAACACAAATAAAAATAAAGGAAATGCGAGTTGTTGTTTACCCGTGCAATGTTTGTGAGATGAAAACAGCAGCAGAATGTGTTACATATAAGGCGGTGGGGTAAACAGGGGCACCAGATGTTCTTTGATGTTAATAATGGCATTTATTATTAATATTAATTAGATCGCATTCAGCAATACATTTGGGCCATTTCCAAGTCAATTAAGCAAAATGGCATTCGGGAGATGTTGAAACGACATTTTAAGGCAGGTGTTCAGCGGTCCCCTATTAAAACATTTTTGCAGCTCCTGAAAAACAACCCATTCTGAGGCAGATTTTATTTATTTCCTCTTTGTTTACTCTTCCTCAGTATTTCTCTCTCCTGTTGTGAACGCTACAGTTGTGACCATATCTAAAAAGAACACATATTGAGGATCGGTTCTAGACTTAGCATGCATTATCTAATTAAAATATACAGTATGTGGCGAGTCTGATAATGCACACATGTTGTGTCCACGCCCGGGCAAATATGTCAGCCCAGAATGAGGGGCTGGTGGAGGGGGTTAATCCAGATATGAAATCATCATTATGACCATCATGATGATAATAAAAAAAAAATACTTTGAGGATTACAGACCACAGTTTTCCAAATGGCCGCTTCACGCGCGGTGTGCGTTTTCGAGACAAACCCAAAAAAATTAACTTTTTGCGCCAAATGTTTTTCTGAAAGGCCCAATCCACATAGTCGAGTGCGCCAACACACCCTTACACCACGACACGAGGTTCCTAGTGCCGCCGTTACCAATCCGGCCAAATGTAATTAGACGACACAAGCCAGAGGCCTCACACCAGGGGGGTGCCTTGTCTCTATAATCTAAATAATCCCTGGCTATATGTGTAAGGATAAAAACACACCCATTCTAAAGCTCTATTCAGTTTAATCTAGACCTCTGAATAGGGTCCTGCCACACCTCACGGACCCAGTGTGTGTGTGTGTGTGTGTGTGTGTGTGTGTGTGTGCGCTCATAGCCCTGCTTTTGGCAGCAAGCCCTTTTTTTCAAAGCTGGTGGAGGCAGCAGCCTTACAATGGTACATTAACAATCTGTGCGTTCATTTATCAGTGTGTGCGATTTGGACTCTCCGTTCATGGCGCGCTGCACTTTTCATGGCTGAAAATTAATGAACAAGCCTCCCCTCGCAACAAACATGCACCTGTGCTGCAGAGATGGTAATCACAAACATTTATATTTATTAGTGAACGCCTGCACTAAAACTGGAGTTGAGGAGAAGGAGGGAGGAAAAAAAGAAGAGAGGATGAGGGGGGGAAACAGGAGGAGGAGAGATGGTTCCCTTTTTCAACCTGGGTAATGAAAGGGTAGCGCTCTCCATTGTGCAGAATTGTGTTAAAGCTATTTGTTTGAAGCACTTTCTTGAATGAAAGAGGGGTGTGGAAGTGCAGGATATCTATTCAGGGAGTGTGATCTTCACGCTGTGAAGATTATTTCTCAAAAACGGTGAAGGGCATTGCTGCAAAAAAAAAAAAATACCTTGTATAGTTATTCTAAATGTGCAGTCTTTACAAAATCTGTAGAAATAATTGAATTTGTGAAGGGGCCAAACCTCAGTCCCCGTCACGACACAGGTGGAAATGACGGACAGTCTTGATGAAAACCTGTTAAGGATGCTTTTCGTTCCCTACTTTTTTTTCTGCATTCGTCTCTTTCCACTTCTCTTCCTCCACCCCTCCCCCCCTCCCCCTCCTCCCCCTCCCAGACTGACAGAAGGTGGCTCTCTCCCTCAGTAAAGGCTATGCCTCTGCCCAGCTAGGGGAAGAGGAATGGTGCCATAAGTTTCTCCCTGGCACCGGCCCACCTTTGTTTCCCCCCCTCCTCAAGTCTGTTTCAGGCTTCAAAGAGCATTGGAAACAGACACACACACACACACACACACACACACACACACACACACACACACACACACACACACAGTCACACGCATACAAATGTTTGAGGGAGCACTGATGTCTCACTAACTTTATCATTCTAGCAGGGTGATCATATCCCCGTTGAGAGGCTCTGGAAGATGCTTGAGGGTGTATGAGTGTGTGTGTGTGTGTGTGTGTGTGTGTGTGTGTGTGTGTGTGTGTGTGTGTGTGTTTGTGTGTGTGTGTCTGTGCGTGTGTGAGCGTTTATATGTGTATTGTCCACCACTGTCTGCATGTATGCATGAGAGCACAAAAGGCAGATGGGGACAGAGGTGGGTGTCTTTTAGGACATGAAGACAAGAGCAATTACTAATGTGTTTGTCTGTGTACACACACACTTGCCAATGTGTGTGTGTGCTTGTGTGTGTAGTGCTATAATAATCAGGGTGTATATTCATCATGCCCCCTCTCAGTCTGTGTTGGCAGGAAGTGGTGTGGTTACCATTAGTGAAGGATGACTAGGTCGCTGTCTCTTTTACTGGGATACTGCTAGGTTTCTATGGAAAGGGAAATGCAAGAACATTAAAGGAAAGGGAAGGATTTAAGACAAAAGACGTCAAAAGGTGAAAAGACAGAGAAAAGAAATTAAGGAAAGGTGGAAACGACATTGGCAGGAGGGAATAAAGGAAAAAGAAACTAAAGGACAAACTAATGGACAAGAAAAACAACAAGAGAATGAAACAAAAGGAAATAGCAGGAAAAAAGACGATAAAGTCACGAAGAAGAAACGGGAAAAGATGATATATTACAAGATAGTGGGGAACTAGATGAAAATAGGAAAGAAAGAAAGGAATTTAGACAAATGTAAGGACTTTCTACAAGGGAAAAGTTGACGAGATGTGAAAGGAAGAAAGGGAAGAAATGGAGAATAGGGCATTTTCTGAAAGAAAAAGAAAAAACACAAGGAAGGAAACAAACCAAAGAAAACATGGAAATATAAGGAAACACTTAATGCAAAATTAAAGTGAAATGTGAGAAAACAGGATTGGAAGAAAGAAAAAAGGGGGGATAGGATATTCCCAAAATAAAAGAAAGAAAAACAGAACAAGCAAAGGTCATACTACAAAATCCTCTCCAGCGACTGAACGTATAGACTGACAACCTAAAGATGGCAGCCATCCTGTTGCACTGCGCCTTTAACGCTGAATAAAGTAGAACTGCTCTCGAAGCCACCATTGATTTGCTATTCATTCCCGTGCATACTAAATCAACTGCAAGCACAATAGGCCAATCATCAAACTGAGCTACAGTACCACCACTTCTATCCCACCCTCGATCCACCTGGCACTGGTCATAGTCCATACTGTACGTGGCATCAATGCTCTGCACACTGCAGCCATTAGTGGCGTTATTCTCCATCAATGAAGATGAATCAATTAAGCCTCATTAAGGGTGCATATTAAGGTGGCGTAATTATCGAGTGGGGAATGTACAGTGATCGATAGCTCGGGAGCATAAATGTGCACTTAAAGACATATATTACCACAAGGGGCGATGAACACTTTTAACAAGGCCACTGTGGAGGGGGAGCTAAAGTGGGTAAATCTGCTTCACGTCATGCATACACACTGTGTGTGTGTGTGTGTGTGTGTGTGTGTGTGTGTTTGTGTGTGTGTGTGTGTGTGTGTGTTTGTGTGTGTGTGTGTGTGTGTGTGGTGCGAGAGACTATCGCTCCCAACATAGCCTGGTCAGGCCGTAAATCCAGGAGACCAAGGACGTGTCCCGTTTTCCTCTTCTATGAACTTGTCCAGTGTCTCGGAAAATGAAATAAAAAGATTTATACTGTGGCTGCAAACATTCTGCCTCTGTGTGTGTGTGTGTGTGTGTGTGTGTGTGTGTGTGTGTGTGTGTGTGTGTGTGTGTGTGTGTGTGTGTGTGTGTGCGTGTGGACATGAAACACACACATCACAAGACTGCGAGAGATAGAGCCACACTTAAAGAATAAATGAGAGAAAGGCCCCAATTTTAGAGAGGGGGGGGTTTAAATGCTAGAGGCCGTCACCCTCTGGCCACCCGCATGCAAACACACACACATGCACAAAGTGACATGCACGCACACAATCCCATGCATAACGCCTATTAAAGAGCACGCTCTGTCCCAGTCGCATAATTTTAATTTGTTATGAAGGTCATTGACAGCAAGTAATAATCACCATTGGGGATCTAACAATTTGCCATTTCGGAACATTGAGGCACTGATGACTCAACTATTAATAGACTGAAGTCCCCCCACCCCCCACCCCCCTCTCACCCCCCTGCCTCTACACCCCCTGTCCTCTTAAAAGCCTAAAAACTATTCCAGTATGTTTTACACTCATACCCCACACTCACACACAGCCTAAAAAAAGCCCATATGTCTTTATCCCATTCATCTATTGTTTTATCTGCGGAGGGGTATATGACATTTGGAGGCAAATTAATGGGAAGCCTAAAACAAACCCGCTGAGTGGGTATCTCCTGAAAAGAGAATTACATTGTAAAAACAAACAAAGTAAAGCAGACAGCTTTTTAATTCCCCCTTTTGTTTCTTACTTTATGCTTCTACGGTGATGTCTTGCGCGTAGAAAACGCCGGGGCTGCATGTGCTGAGCTGATGAATTGTTAAGCATTTTTCCCCCCTTTTTACAAACAAACACGCGGAGAGACACAATGACAAGTTTTATTTTAGACCAACTCATTTATTCTCTGCTTTAGCATCACCCAAGCCATTCAGACATATGTGTCTGGCATTTGTCGCCAAACAAATAAGTCCGAGCTTAAGCTATTTTTATCAAGAGCGAGACCGTTTGTTCTTTTTAAGTGATCGTCAGTGTTTGGGGCGAATAGAATGGGAGTTGGAATCCTTTATCTTTCAGAGGCTCAACAACTCAAGACTAATTACAAATTAATCTGGATCTGGATATCTGCAATGAGAGGGCCCCAATAAGAACTTGTGGTGTGCTAAGAGGAACTATCTGTTATATATTTATAGGGGAGCTCAACGCATGGAGAGGGAGGATGGAGATGGAGGCGGCCAAAACCGAAATAAGAGAGTAGCACATAATTGCCTGCCTTCTATTTCCAAGCAGCCACATCAAGGCTGAGGATTGTGGGTATTAATAATTGATCATTAGCTTGATAGGGCAGAGCGTGCTCAAGTTTTTAGCGATGGAAGTTTGATGGCCGTTTTAGGTCCCTCCTCGGGGTCTCGAGCACTGTCGCTGTACTTGTGGAGAAGGTCAAGTGGGCTCATTGTTATAAATGGAGCACTATTGCCTCAAACAAAAGGAGGTCATGACAATAATTTGTTGTGTATTTAACTGCATTGTGTTGTTCAAATCTCTTCTCAATTTTTTAAAAAGTTTTTTAAGAGCCTGTTCAGGGACGTTTTAGGAATATAAATCCATGTGATGAATCCAAATACAGAAGGAATGTCAGAATGGTAATGGCAAGCAGAGTGCAGAACCAAACATACAGCTATTATTACATCGTTGTTCTCTTTTACAGCTGTACTCGCTAAATCGTATTACACATGATCAACTCAGAGGGTAAAGTCGAAGCCAATTGTACACATTTTGTACACAAATAATTGTTTTCTACTCGGAATTGTTCAGTATGAACACAAAGCCTAAAGTGCATTAAAGAGTCTACTGCCCTCAGCTTGCTGTCCTTTATAATTCATGTACCTGGGTGCAACTTAGTTTAAGAAAGTAAACTGTGATTGATTCAGCTGCTGCTCGAGGCAGACATTACTCTGAAGATCATAGGAAACCTAAAATGAAGCAGTGGCAGTTCCTAAATATGCATGTCATCTATTTTAAATGCCCTTTCTTTCACTTTTCACTTTTACTTTCAACCGCATCTGTTTTCATGATAAACGTATAAACTTAAAATTAAACAAAAACAACCTAAATAACGTAGTTTTTGTTCCAGAGCTTCTTCAGATGCTCTGAGCCTCCTTAGCAGTAGGCTATCACTAATCTAACATCACTTCTAACAGCGTGTCCGTTGCGATGCTTTTGGAAAAGCCGTTCCTTCCAATTGCCATTGATCAGAGAAATCTGTCTTAGAGAAAGCAGGTCTATGAACTGTGAAAAGCCTCAGTAGAAAAGTATGCTATGCATCCATAAAACGTCTTGACTGGAAAAAAAACATACTATTGGTCAAGCTGCTATACATGCACCGGATGCAACAAGTGTAGCCACTTGGATGTATCAAGCAAAGTCAATTCAAACGCTCAATTACAGAATAACTCCTGGAATACACTGAACATCTGAGTTGAGACTGTGGTGGGTGCTAGTTAACTTCCTGTTGGGGAAATGGGCTTTGATTTGCTGCCTGGTAGCCTGGGAATGTCACTCTCTATTACTCACTCCGTCTCTACAGCTAGTGTACTCTGTACTCCCCCCGGTCCCATGGTGAGGAACCTCTGGGCACCTTGACTGTCGTTTAACTGCTTGTGGCACGAGGCAGCTGAGGAAATGGGTCATTAAATCCAACGAGCTGGGGCGAGCCCCCCCAGTGCCCCAGATCTGTTTCCAATCAGATAGCCTTCTTTTACAGGAGAGACAGAAAGAAGCCTAGTACAGCAGCCCAAAGCAGACATTAGTGGCATGTGCAGCCCCACACTACTAATAGCAGCAGCTAACAAGGACTGGGGCATTTATTTATTTATGTATTGTTATCCCAAAGGTATCTTAGTGGTGAGATCATCTCAATCCCTCTGTGGATTTCGTGGAAAACTTGCTCCACACCTGGTTTCATGCACAGTGTCTAAGAATATTTGAAATAAGCACTTGACCATGAGACGCACACAAATTGCTGCTGAAAAATATATAGGCTATCATAGGGTTCATGTTGGATTGCAAAATCAATGGTATTTAATAGAATATTGCAACGTTTCAATAATCTATTTTCAAATTTCACAAATGGTTTATTGTTATTTGGATATGAGACACAAGCATGAATGTAGGTGATATGTAGGGATGTCAGTATGCCATGGACGTTTGTAAAGGTACTCATGAGCCCCAGAGGATGAAGCCCACTGACTTTACTGAAACCCTGGCTTTTCACCTCGTGACACCAGCAGGTCAACATTTTCACTTGTAAGGTGAAATATCTTTACAATATATTATATATATATATATATATTATATTATGATTTGGATTGGCACAGATTGTCGTAAAAACGTACATTTTTCGGAGAGGATGATTTCTAAAATACTTTTGTGATCCCATTGTTTTTCGTGGACGCGCCACCAACAGGTTGACATTTGTGGTCCATATAACCGTTGATTGTTTTGGGGTTGATTGTTTGTGTTGTTCTCCTGGATTCCTATATATCGGTAATGCCCATGACCAACGGAGAGTTAAGTGTTGCTTCCAGGAAGTTCTCAAATTTGCATTATACTGAGAGCAAGATGTTTATTCAGGTGTCATAACACCTCAAACTAACTCAAAATGTTATTGCTTTAGATTTCATTATTATAAAAGAGTAGCTAAGAATACTGTATGTTATTTAGTATTGTACGACTTATGTTTAACTTGGTGGTTTCCAAAACAACCTCATGGAAATCAAACCTTTATGGTAAAAAATGTATTACATGTTTTAAAAAGTCATGGAAAGATATGGAAAACAATGAAAAAGTGAAGTAGTAGTAGTAGTAGTAAGTGAGGTCACAAAGAAAACACTTTGCTCAACTCTAGATGACATGTATAGGACAATGTATTGAAGCTTTCATATTCTTTTTAATAGCTTCTGAGACATCACAGTCAAAGTGACTCAGCGCTGCAAAGTTCCACAATAGTTGTAAGTTGAAGTGAAGCTTGTATTATTATTTCTGCTACAAATTCTTAGTCAGCCACTGAAAAAAACTAAACTGCACAGAACCTGATCACTCCCATTTTGACATAAGGTCTTTAGTTGTATCTCTGTGACTTTCCGAGTCTGTGACTGATCTCATCTGCAAAGGAAAAGGGCAGACATTTTTGCAGGAAGGTAAATACTTCAAATGTTAGCATGGGGAGTGTCTTCGATTTGTCCTTTAGGAAGATGCTAACGTGTGATACACCATGCCCTTCCTTCTTCCCTCCCCTGCTCCACTCTCATTCATCGCCCTCACAGACTCATCTCCCTTTCTCCCTTTCTTCCTCTGTCATTGCAAAATGCAGGGACAGCGATATGAAAAAAAAATACTACACACACTTGTTGCCCGGACTTTATCGCTACATTATTCTCGCTACTCCTTCCGTTCATTTCAGAGAAAAAGATAAATGAACGACGTACATTTTGTGCACCTGTCCTCCCCTCCCCACCTTCCTCTTCCCCTAACGATAAGGGATTTCATTAACGTGAGAATGCTTGGGCTGAAAGAAACATAATTGCTTCAGTGTTGTTGTCCTCTCTGCTGCCGACGCCCTAATTTCCTCCTTGCCTTACTCTTGACTGTTAAGTGATCATTATATCAACACAGGGGATGGACCAAGGGTAAAATATTGACAAGCTGCGGTCAGGTTCATGCAAAACATTAGAGAAGAGGTGTGTGTTTATGTTAGGTACAGGATGATGAAATATAAAAATAAATAAAAAATAAGGGGGAGGAAAGGAGAAAGAGGGGATGATGGGTGAGGAAGAATGAAAGGTGCTAACAGAGTGACGGCAAGGACATAAAGTGATATGATCACAGAGCCTAACTTAAACACCGGGTCTGATCCGTCACCAACCACCTCCTCCCCGTCCCTGATGGATAACTGTATGTAAAAGACACATCATTTTTTGACTTGCCATTTACACAGCATTGCACCTGAAAGCCAGGCAGCACAATAGACAGTTTAAAATGTCAGGGAACTAAGTAAGTAAGAGAGACGGGTCGACCGACAGAATCTTAATTAGAGGAGCTCTTTCTAGTGCGGCTGATGATGGGAGGAGTGTCTAGCAGCAATACACACGCACGCACGTGCACGCATACTTGCTGACATAAACACATACGTGTACATAAATACACACAGGATTATTGGCATACTGTTACTTCAGCAGACAAATGCACACATGCAGACGTGGAAGCAGAGAAACACACAGGATTTGTGAGACTTCTAACAGCAGTTACAACAAACAAACAAAAATACATTTACAGATAGCACAAACACACAAACATATACATTTCAATTTCAATCATACAAGGAAAGAACAATTCTGAAATGCAAGAAAATTCACAAACATACATGTGCAGACACACAACATACACGCCACAAGTTCAACATCAGTGCAATTAGCGAAAGATTCCCCTGTTCAACATTCATTTTATGCCTATAGCTGACCAGTCAGCGACCAAATCTATCTAGTTATGGCGCGACATCACAAGAATGTTCGGTGGTAGTCTGGAAATGCATGTATAGGATTTACCTATCTATCACTGAGCAGACCTGGCTGTTGAGCCCGAGCCAGCGCCACATGATTGTGTTAATTAATCTGCCATTGTGAGCATGGGGAACAGCTGCACGGGCTCTCGTGGCTGCGTTGTCAAAGCAAAACAATGCAATGTTAAGCTTCCCCCACTGAATCTTCCATTACAAAGGAGCCCCAACAACAGGGCTAAATTCATGAATCCACAGATCAATTTTTACCAGCACTAATGTCTGACCTTTAAAGCAAAAAATGATTTTTTTTTAACATGCTTCATTTGGGCTTGAAATATGGTCAGATATGTGATACCTAGGATTTGGGCCAAATGTCCCCCCACCCCTCCCTCCAGCCTGGAAAGCAAACACACTGTGGAGAGATAGAGATGCCGAGAGAGAAAAGGAGGGAGGGATGGATGGATGGACAGAGGTAGAAAATGAGCAACAGAGGGATGGAGGAAGGAGAAGGGAGACAGAGAGACAGAGATCAGCACAACAGAGACACACAGATGAGTGCCAGGAGTCACCAGCTGGGCGCTGGTATTTTAAAACAAAACGTCTAACGCGATTAGCAGGGATCCATCGATCGGTGTTATGTGGCGTTAATTTAGACTGGGGAGAGGGGGAGGAGGAAGAGAGGAACAAAAAGAGGTGAAAAAAGCTGTTTATTTAAGACATTTGAAATTAAGGTTCAGACTTTTTGAGTAGAAAATGTAAGCAGACAGCTCAATTTGCACTTATTTAAATCTATGCTTGGATTTATGTGACTAGTATTCATGGAAACTACACAGCAGAAAGTCACATGTAACTCTTTTTTTGGTTACAAACAAAATCCGAGCATTCGTGCACCACAATGAGACAGAAATCTCACATTCATTTAGAAACAACATTGACCAAGGGAATACATAAATAAAATTAGGTAAACTCTGCTGCCACCACAAATTATGTCTGCAATAAAAGACTTCACAAATAAATGGTTTAGCACCTCTAATTGAGTTCACAAAATGTTTCACTAGACAACCATTTCACTGCATTCATTACAGCTTCACTGAATTACAATTCTATTGCTCACAGAAATCACAGCGTTTGCCTTTAATGTGGCAACCAGATTCCTCTTTGTTTCAGAGGCTACGAGATGCCTGGAAGAAATGGGAGATGGCATGCCCCTATAACACACTCTCTATAGTGAATGGCATGGCCTTGGTGCACGCTTGGCACTTCCAGAGAGATGGTGATGCACCCCGAAAAAATCATCAAGATGCCTGGCTCTCGCCCCACTCTGCAGCCGAGCCCTTCTGTCTTGCAGAAAGCCCTCCAACAGCCCACTGAGCACGCAAGACATTTGTAGAGGAGTCATATACGCGCATTGAGATGTACTGACGCATCTGACATGTCGTGTCAGTTGTCATTGACTTCATGTAAAGAAGAATGTGACTGATCATTTCTTTAGGTTTGAGTGAAAGAGAAAGCTTAGGAAAGCAATAAATGGAAGCAATTTAAATGGCAGATGAAGGAAGCAAGACATTTCCTTCTCCCTGTGACACTGTCTCTCAATCTGCACCCTGCTTTAGTCTGCCAAACACCAAGTCAAATAGTGACACTGAATATGGCGGTGAATTCCAAATCAGTTGTGTAGTTGCCATATTCTTTATAGACGGCACAAATGTTCTTTTTTTTTTTTTACAAGAGTTTTTATTGCAAGTTTTGGACGCACAGTGTTTAAAACCAGTTGGAATAACTTCCCTGAAACATGCGCGCACACACATGCACGCACACACCGAAACATACAATCTTGAAAGCTTACAGATGGGGAAGGGTGACATGGTGCTAACTCGCATCTCAAAAGTGACGCTCGCTACAGCATCTCACCTGTCCAAGACGTTGGATTTCAGAAAGCCATCAGATGTTGCATTTACCGCAACACTGAGCAGTGTAGAGCATCCGATCAGAAGACGTACGCAGCCTGAGGTTTGGTGCACTTACACTTGACAACTCAACAGGACACTTAGTTAAGCTACAATGGGAATTTGTGACGCCAGAAAAGAAGGTTGATATCTTGTCATTATCTTCTCCCTCATGGCTTTGTTAGTATTTACAGCTAAAATGTTACAGAGGGTGTATCGAATTGGAAGAAAGACTTTTTTTTTCCTCCTGTTGTACTGTGCTGTCGGCTCCCTGATTGTTGGAGTATAAAAATAATCGTCATGGAAATAGATCTCATTGACAACGTGCCATGTTCACACTGTGAGCAGCTTGTGCCTTGTGAACATAATCCAGAAACGTCCTCCAAAAACTTTCCTCCACAAACTTTCAATCCCTCATCCTCTTTTTGCCCTTCTCTCCAAAAGATGAAAAGAGGGGATGCCAGGGAAGACAAAATCCTGTCTTGTCAAGAACCAGCAAAACAGGTAGAATTCTGAAGTAGGGGGATGGGCTCAAGGATCAAGAGGCAAGAAAAAAGGGACAAAAGAAGCAAAGAGCATGAGCGAAAAGGACTGAGAAGGAGTAAGGATTGACCAAAACAGCTTTCACATCCTCCTCCCAAAAATCCACATCCTCATCTCTGTGTCTAATAGGAAATACCTGATTCTGGTCCTGAGAGTACTGCGCCGGCATGATTACACCTTACCTGCAAGGCCTGCCAGGAGAGGTGGCATTTGGCTGATCCGCCACCCCATGAGGGTGGCTTAGCCTCAACTTAGCTCCATGTCTTGAGACGGAGGATAGGAGGAATGAGGAGGGCCACTGGGGAGGAATGTGAGTCTCTCTCTATGAAAGCCCAGGATAAACCTGTGTCCTCAGGAGAGAAGAAGCTAACTTCTCGTAGCTGGATGGCGGCCCAGGGGTTAAAAGATGATACCTTGAAATGTGGCTACACTGAAGTCTCAAGAAGGTCTTAACTGGGGAACCTTTATGTCCTCCGTTAGAACATTTGGTAAGGCAAAGCACTGAATGTGTTGACCTAGTTGAAAGGGAGAAGTAGAGTTCTCTAGACATCACTTGTAGGGTTCTCAACACATTTAAGTTATGTCTGAATCCTTGAACGTCCTTGAATAAAGTGTGCACTCAAGCAAAACCCATTCTTTAAGTGCTTTCTGATTTAGGAAGATCTAGAATATCCATGTGCGTTATGAGTGGGAATCCAAGGCCTAATCTAGGTCTGGGAATGACTCTGTCTAAGATCTTCACATGGAGGTTTATGCTTTACGCGCCAACACCGAGAGGATAAGAGACACATTCACTTTGCTATAACAACCTTATCATCAACATAAACATATGCTCGCTGTGTGGGCCGTCGGGCGATGTTAACTTGAGGGCAGATAAAAAAATATAAGGGACTTGGCAAACATGACGAGACAGAGGTTCATTAGAAGAGCTGTAAATGAAAGTGAGGAAGGCATCTCATCAAGCACATGTTCAACACTTGGTCCATAAGGGAGCTATACCTGGGGCTGTCGCATTCGGAAGGTGTTACTCTAATAAGACAACAGTCGCTTTTATTTACAGCGAGCACAAAATGACATGAAACATGCATTAACACATCTTCTGTTGTGCCTTTGGTGAAACAAACACCTTTGTTATTTTGTAAACAAAACATCTAACTAACAGCCTCTTTTGTGAGCTAAAGATACATTCAAACAACATATGCTCTTGACTGACGAAAAAAAAAAACACAATAGGTGTAAACCGTCTAAATTGCAATTGCACCGCATCTTGGAAAACAAACACTTTGCTTTGTTACCAAGACAACTAAGATAATGTGATTCCTGCGGCATTGTCGGGATTGCTACTTGCTACATTATGTGTGACAAGCTTAAGAGTAGATCTAGAAGCGTGAATGCACAGATTCCGGCTCCAGCCTATTGCGGATTGAAGATAGTCCGGCAAACCATATTTGCATGTGTAACCTTGCCAAAGAGTTAAGCTCAGCAGGCTAACATTGTCTCCACGCTTCCAAAACCCTGGTTTGAAGTCAGCACTGATGTATAAGACTCTATAATGCTTGCTGTGATTTGACAGTTTGTGTTAGTGTTACTTCCCATAATGCTTAGCCCAGTGAACAAATGCAGCTCTAGTCTGTTGGAGGATTTAAATGTGATCAGCCCCAACATTTGTTTTTTAATATATCTATCTGGGCAAACAGCAAATTATTAAAGAAGCCTACAGTCCATATCCTCCTCTATCCTCGTTCTCTATTTGCCTTCCATGGCGACAAAATGAATTCAGCTCTGAACCTAATTAATCCACAAAGGTTTCATGTCTTAATCCCCAAAGTCAAGGGGGTTATTGTCCTCACAAATGAGGTCAGTGTTCCTCCCAGTGGAAATAAGGGGAAGAAGGAGCAAAACACAGGGAGTAAAGGGAGGGACCACGGATGCTTACAGAGAGGCTTTCTTTCTCTGCAGCTGTCCTGGTGAATAGAGGTGCGATATGGTGGCGAGAGGCCCTGCAAACTGGGACTGGAGTTGCCTGCTATCTGTGCAGGGACGGCTACATGCATAGAGGTATCACGATGTGAGAAGGACTGAATGGTTAACACGCCATAATGAAAAAAGAGCAGATAGAAACATAAACGGAGAATTGAAATAAATGGCACAGCATGACAGCAGTGGGAGAGGGAAAATTAAACGCCTGCCAATCTCCAGCACACAGACCTTTTGAACCAGGTGGATAAGAAAGCTGGTTCTGATGCTAATTGTCACTAAGGCAAGTCACTGTCAAACTCCGAGGCGAAGAAGCATCATCCAAGTGTGACAGGACGATAGCCATGATACAGCCCTCCGTCTGGTGGGATGACAAGGGGGGATGTGACACACATGGCCACACCATGCTGCCTGAAGCACAGTCACCACCAGCGGCCCACACAGGGTCTCTGTGGGGGACAAACCCTGGGAATAGCACAGAGCGGGCCAAATGCTCGTCCAGCATGGACACACCCTGGGTGTAGTGCGGGGCCCGTCTCCGAGGACCAAATGGCAGCCAGGGAGAGTGCGGACGATTCAGCATGATAGTCTGCGTGCACACTCATTTAGACCATCCTGATGAGAGCTTTCCAGAGATCTTTCAAGTCATCCAATCAAGGCTTGGCTCAAGGCAGGGGGGCGGAGTTGCTGGCCAATGAGAACTTGGTTAAGCAGAGGGTCAGCCAATAGCAGGCATGTTGAGAGGAGGGTCAGCCATGATGGAGGCTCGCTAGAAAAATGAAGTCCAAGATGACGCGATCAACAGCTTGCTGAAATCTGTTGCAGTCAAAAGTCCGGCCACTGCATACAGCAAGCATGGTGGATGAGAGTAGGCCCGACGTCTAGAGAACAACGAGCTGAGCAAATAATGTTTAAACAGGCTGCGTTATCTTGTATAAATAAAGCACTGCTGCGACAATATGTCATCATCTGCATCTGTTTTGAAGATGATCATTACTTGTGTCACAATCTGGGGAATATACTGTATCCTGTCTACAAAGGATCTACTAAAGCATGTTTGGCAAAAGCTTATTTCCCACAAATTGCTTGGTTTCTGTGTGACTGTGGATGTGCCGACACACAATGTCATGCATACATCAAAAGCATCAGTAGAAAAACCTGCACTGTTTTTGATCACTGATAATTACTGTATCTGCACTCCTAGAAGACTAGAGGAGTAAACAAAGTGAGAAGTTGGAAAACGGGGGAGAAAAAAAAAAAAGAAGGGGGGGGGGGCACAGCTTTGTAGCAGACATTCTAATTTTCAACTTCTCTGTGACTGGTGAAATAAAAATAAGTTTATATTGTCATCTCCCCACCGCTGAGTTTGAAATATGAGTTTAAACTGACAGAGGGAATTAAAATCTGTAAACGTCACATTTTTTGATGTCTAATTTGAAAATCAGCTGTCAGAGTTGGTGTTTGTTGATTTTTATCAACTCAAGGGTTATTACATTTCAAGAATGTGACAATTAAAAATCCCTCAATCATTCCCATGAGCTTTCTATAATCATGCCAACTTGAAAAGCGATAATAAAGTGATGTGACGAAAGTGAATGAACATTTTGAACCTCATCTGGTAGCATGAGGTCAAAATGAAAATGGGAATTTTGATTCCGTTTCTGAGGTACAACATACTGTATACACATCACAAATATCTAATCATGAAGGGAAATGATTTCCCTGTCTGTACACAAGGCTGCGCAGTGCCCTTTCCCATGACTGTGTTTTAGTGTAAATGATAGATCTGAGGGTCAGAACCAGGTCTAAGAAGACACAATTGGATAATAACTGACATGGAAACTAAAAACTCACTTGACTTCAAGATTGTGAAAGCAAGGGGTTACTGAGCTGTTTTTCTTTCTCCTTCCCCCGCCCCCCTGCGCTCTCCACACTGCCGCCTGCATGCCTCCCCTTCATCTCAGAGGATATATAGAGGAGAAAAAGATTTAAAAGGACTGGAAAAAAAGCTCAATTGTTTATTGATTTTATAATAGGCTTAGTGCAAGAGAAATAAAGTGAGGGGCTGGTGAGGCGGTGTGGTCAACCAGAGGCGATGGCGTGACAAACACGAAGCTTACGAGCAGGTAACAGCGGCTTGAGTCCAAATGCCGGGATATTGGCTTGAGCCCTTTTCTGCTTTTCCAAATATCCGTTTGTGACATTGTTATCCTGCTTTTAAACCAGTGTAGACATAATCGCTCCTCTCACAAACAGGGCACGGCCTTATGGGTTTGAAAGTGTGTGTTTGTGTGTAGGAGGAAGGGGAAGAGAGGGAGGGGGCACACTTCAAGATGAAATAGGATGAAATAGCTCTGTAAGAGTGTGAACGCAGAGCTGGAAACAATCAAAATTTTAAAAGAGAAATGTAGTGAATCAGTGATAAATCTTTGGATGGAAGGGAAAACTCAATTTTAATTAAGCGTATGTATGGGAATGTAACATGTAAAGAGAAACATGTAAAGAAAATAGACTGAATAAAAAAACCTCTGAAATTGTTTGAGCAGGCTTTTGCGAGTGTGTACAGCTGAGTGTGTATGTGTCTGCCTGAGAACGCATGGGTGTGTGTAGGGTCTGATATATGGATGATAACACTAATTAGCTCGTTTTGTTTGGGGCACAACACTCATTAAAAACCCAGTGGGGCCATTAAAGTTACCGTCCCTCCAAACCATTGCTGCCACCATATCCATCTAGGCTGCTATCTTACCCAGCTCTCCCTGCTTTTAATGGCCTCTGCTTCAGGTTGTTGGGTTGAGCAAAGATTTGTGGGACTTGGATCACTCTTCTTCCTCCCGTTTTACCCCAGCTGTCCCCTTCCATATCTCTTCATTTCAATCTCTCTCCACTCCTCCTTCTCACGCTGTCTCTCATCCTCCACACAACTCACTTTGTCTCTATCTACATTGCTCTCCCACACATATACCAATTACTACCTCCACTACCTCCACTGCAGGCTACATGCTCCATCCATACACTAATAGCTGTTTGCTGAGAAGAAACCGGGGAGGGATATGCGCTCTTCAGTCGCGACGAGGAGGGGGCGGCGGTTGTTTCCAAGCTTTACACAGCTATGTCGCTGTAATACCGACAAACCACCCCGTGATTCAGCACGGCTTGCCGTGCCATAAGGCACCCGTTACTCTGCAGCCGGAGAGACTGGAGGCAGAGGCCTGCCAGGATTAGATGAGCAGGTGTAGCATCCCGCTAACAGATACAGCACAAAGCCATATTCAAGCTCATGCTCTCTGGGGCTAGCTGTGCTAAAGCTAACAGCTTCTCCTCAACAAAGAGAAGGGTTCAAGTCAATCCATTGCACATATTACTGTCATGATAATGTGTCAGATGGAAGACGACCAGAGAAGTGTCTAGAGAGTTTGTTTCATTTGGGAAGTCTACATGATATTATGTCTGCTTGAATCATCAGTTCCATTCCCACTGAAAGAATAATTCGGTATTTTTCTTATTGTCAACAAAAAAAGCCATTGTATGTGTAACAAAGTGGCTGCAGTGGGTGACATTCATTACCATGAACATGAACATTGTAATCGGTAACATCCACCACTTCCTGGAACTACAATTGGGCAGTGCTCCGAAGATGATACTAAATGGACACATCAACGGTATCCACCGTTTTAGTTCTGCATCTTTATTGTACTGGACAAACAATACTTGAGATACTTTAAAAATACAATTGTTTCACCAACAAAAATGCACAAGCCATATTAGTATTTGGGCAGAGAAGGCCATTCGGAGGGAGCTGGAGGCAGTGGTTAGGAATAAAATCAATGGCCCGGAAGATTTTTTTATCGTCTGGCAAAAATGTGGAACAAATTACAGCCAAACAATGCGAGGAAAAAATGTCCAAGATAAAACAAGATTAAAGAAAAATAAATGTAATTAGTGAAGGTTTGTAATTGAGGAAGCCAAAACACTAAGAAGTGGTTTGACGCTGTTCTTCTTCACCTGCTGCCAGAAATAAATACTAGTTCACCGAAATGTATATTTATTTGCAGCTGAAAAAAGTCCCTGAAAAATACACTACTTAGTGCTATTTCACTAATAGTTGCTTGAATCTATAGTGGCCAGCTGTTTTATAAAATGATTTTGCTTGTTTTTGTTTAAGTTGATACATATACTGTATTACATATGTATATTTCTATTTTATTTTAGATCACACATTGTTGATTTTGGTCTTTTTAAAAGAGTTGTTGAGAATAAATAAAACATAGAATGATGCCAGCGTCCTTTAATATAAAGGAAAACACCCTTTCATAACACACAGTGCACGGTAGTCCCCTGTAACCTCTGTGCTCACATCATATCACAAACACATACTCTCAGTGCCTGGTCATATCCCATATACTCCTTTTGCCATGTTGTTGAAAGGCAAGACTCTGAAAATATCCTTGGTCTCAGGTCTGGATATTAAGAGTGTTGATTAGATATATGAGTTTGCCATTTGCCCACGGAGCGTGGAGTGTCTCCGACAGAACTGGGGACCATATGGCTGGTGAGAGATTTCCCCCCTCTCTTCCTCTTCGCGCAGCCTGACAGCTGGATGGCTGCTAACTGGGGACGAGGAAGCTTGGCAGCTGCAGCTGAGAGCAACGCTTTGATGCCGCTCACCCTTTTTTACTTCTCTCTCTCTCGCTCTCTTCCTCCGCCTCTCTCTCTCACACACATACACACCCACACACACACACACACACACACACACACACACACACACTCAGAAGAACCCAGACACTCACAAGCCTATGCAAACTTTCTACAGGTTGGACAACAGAGACAAGACGTGTATAGTAAAGAGTCATGGCTGAATCCTGCTTGTCTGTTCATGGATTTCTTGTAGAAATGTCCTTTATTTTAACCGCTCACATCTAGTTTACTTAGTTTTAACAACTCTATAACTTTTTAGTTGGCGGGGCGAGATATAGATATATTTTTGCTTCGCTTGTTTACTGTAACAAGCATCGACAAAGGTTGAAGGCACAAGTTTTCTGCTTTCCAAGACGTGTTTACAAGTCTTCTGTCGGAAAGATGACGTGTGGGGTGGGAGGTGGTGGTGTGTTGAGGGGTGCTAGTGGAGGAGAGTGGAGGAGAGAAGAAGAGGAGAAGGTGGAGAGTGGAAAGGCAAGATGTAAAACTGGCATATATGAAAGTCACATATTTTAGATTTGTTGTACTTTAACTAAAATATATCTTTCATAATTGTTTTCAAAATAAAAAAAGAAAGACTCCTGATGTGTCGATGCAGATACCTGGATGTTTTGTGCTTTGTGAAAGAAAAGTAACAGCAGGAAGTCTGAAATCTGAAATCTCATCTGCACCGTGTTCTTCACTTAAAGCATATTATTTCTCTTTAATGAAAATAGCTTTAAATTCACAATGTATGATGTTTTTAATTGAGGTCACTAGACAATTATGTCTTTCTTTGAAAGAGAGAACATTTCTCAGAACAAAAACATTGTTTACACCAACTTTTCTCTGCACTGCTGCCAAAGAGTTTCAAATCACTTAATTACAAAACCACCTGCTTAGTACTACACACAACTGAAATGCAATATAACAACCTCAAGCAGGTTTGATAAATGTTGAGTGAGCCTCTCCTTTTAAACAAATCCTGCTTTTTCTTGAAAGGTCGATCCTCCCTTTCTCCCTTCTATGATATGTTATCCACTTTCAAAGGCACCATCTCTTACACATCTAAACTACAATATCAGCTAATCTATCCTCCCTTCCTCTTTTCATGCTCCCTCTTGTGTTCAGTCGCTGCCTGATCCGAGCCTGCCCACTCCTTCGTACCACTTGCCCCCATGCCCCTCTCTCTGTTTTCTTCCTTCTCCTCCCCCACCTACCCCTCCCCTCGCTCATTTTCTTTTACTGTATTCCCCCACTCTTGCGCTATATCCATCTCACTCTCTCCCCCTTTCTTTTCCGCCAGCCAGCTCCTCCCATCCCTCCTCTTGTTGAAGGCCCCCTGTTGCTGCCTGCTATCAACCAGCTCTGAACTGGTGAACGGGGTTTAGGGAGGGGGGGTGGAGAGGGGAGGGGAGGAGAGAGAAAAGAGGAGAGAGAAGAGAGGACAGAGAGGAGAGGAAAGGAGAGGAGAGAGAGATGATGTATAAGAGCAGGAGGGAGAAGGAGAGAGGAGAGCAGAGTTTGGCTGGAGCCAAGAGGAGAGCAGCTGGGCACGGCTAACAGGGAATGATAATGACCTCAGAAATCTGCTGTTCGCTCCACAACAATAGGGTGCTCAGTCGCCTGGAAAATTGTGTTCATCAGCTAGCTCTGCTCACTTACTAATTGACATTGCCAAATATTTTAAGAACAATTGGAATGTGGCAGGGGGAGAGAGTGAAAAAAAAAAGCTCAGAGATCTTAATCCCTGGACTTAATTCCTTCCTCACTTTTCTACCCTTGTTGCTTCTCTCTCTCTCTCTCTCTCTCTCTCTCTCTCTCTCTCTCTCTCTCTCTCTCTCTCTCTCTCTCTCTCTCTCTCTCTCTCTCTCTCTCTCTCTTTTGTGATGAGGAGGTAGCTACAACTAAGGAAAAAAAGCACATTTTTCATGTCGCTTTCTGCTCTCATGTCAGCACCATGATGTTGACACAAAAGGCTTTTCATGTGACCTGTCAATGGGGTTAAGAGGAGGAGATTGAGAGGGGAGGAGGGAAGCGAAATGAGAGAATGACAGAGAGCGAGGGAGAGAAGATAAAAAAAAGTGGGGAGGATGAGGGGGAAAAAAACAGCAAGCAAGGGATTCCTCAGTCATGGTATCACATGCCTGGCCCTCCATTTTTAATGAGGCAAAGGTCAATGTATTCTCTTGCTCTTTCATACACAGGAGGAACCCCAATCATGCCCAAGTTAACTTGTTCAAACAAACCCCAGCTCCCCCCCCTCTCCCGCTCCACACCCCCAACCTCAGCCGCCGGCCATCCAGTGCCATCCATTTGCATTCCCTGACCGAGAGCCCTGCCTCATTTCACAGGAATTCCACATTGACGGAGTCAGGCAGCTGTCACCCGACAGAGAAAAGGAACTTGGCATTCACCCTCATTCAGCTTTGCCCTCCCCTACACCCCCCCCCCCCCATCCCTCGGTTAAGCACACACATAAACAATCAAAAGAAGAGAAACTTTTTAGCCAGTGTAGAGTTTTGACTGAAGGAGGAACAAACGCGGCTTTCGTCTGTGCATTTATATGTGCATCCTGAGGTTGAGGCTGGGCAAACACACTCCAATACCAGCACAAGTTGTGACTGTGATGTTAATTCATGTCTTTTCTCTTTCCTTTTTTTTCTTTTTTTCAAGGCTTTCCCCCCGTTACTTTTGAATCTCTTCTCCCGCATGTTCAATCAACTTAAGTTTCCCCAGCATTTCCAAACGTGGTACTAAAGAGCTGTATTCTCGTTCTCTATTCTTGCTCAGTTTTAGCAATGACACCGGAGAAGATAGCTTGTTGATGTATTAAGAATATTAATATTCAAACAGTCTACCTGACGGAGTAAGGCAGCCTTCTGTTATGGAAAGATAAATATTATGTTTTAATTATAAAAACATAAAAAGGAATGGGGAAGACAGAAGAAGAGGGAGGAGGTGTGTGTGTGTGTGTGTGTGTGTGTGTGTGTGTGTGTGTGTGTGTGTGTGTGTGTGTGTGTGTGTGTGTGTGTGTGCGTGTGCGTGAGGCATGGATGCTTGTTCTAGGAGAAAGGTAAGCTATGTTTTGGCAAAGATTTGGAGTTGAAAAGAGTGGATGGCATAATGTGATGCTGTTTACTGAGGAATGTGATGCCCTGTCATCTCTCCTGTTTTTCTCACTCCACTCAGTCTCTCCCTTCTGGATTGCCCGTGTCAGTTTTTCATCGCCTCTCCTTCACTCTCTCAACAGTCCATTTTTTTCTTTTTTTTCTGTCCCAGCTTCATAACCAAGCGGGGAATCCTAACGTGATCATTAAGACATAAAACGGGCTGATAAATGTTTCATAAGGACAAGGCTAGCCACTGATAGCCACCCAGGAATACTGCGGAGCAAACCAAGGCTCGCAGTCCTTCCCTCGATCAAACACACTCGTTGGAATACAATTGGAATTTTAAAATGTCTAAAAAGCCTGGGCTAATTCCCACCATGGGTAATATTTACAAATTGAGTCTGAAAGGCGGGGTAGGAGAGAGAGGGAGAGAGCAAGAAAGGAAGAGAGAAATCAAATGAACTGTGCAAGGAATAAGAGAAAGAAGAACAGAGAAATAAATTGGCCTTTTATATTGTGCAAGCGTGTACAAAAATACTAAGTCTGCATTTATCCGAGACATGTCAATCAGCACTGCACACTGACAATTAGTGCGTTTGAATAGAACTTTTATCATTTACCAGACACCAGAGTCCTGACCTACTGTACAAAAATACAGCTCGGGGAATGATTGTGCCTGTAACACAATGACTGTCTATTTAAGTTTGGTGACACATAAAAAATACAGATATGACAGGCCAGACTCCTACAAATGAGTGGGGGGTAGAAGGCTCAGGTTTTGTAACCAGTGAGTTCTCTGATTATAGAGAAAAGAAGAATAGTGTGAGGGGGGAAGTCGTAGAGGAACGGATGTCAATTACAAAGAAAAAGTAATTTATGCAGAGGGGAGAAACGGGAAAAAACCGGGAGACATTATTCATTATTTTTTAATGCACATAGTTTTACACTCATATTTTATGGCACGCACACTCACAGTGGGCTGGCCTCATTTCAAAGTGTTGGCTGCAGTGTGAGGTGGTATCATACAGTAAAGTGGTATTACTTAGTTATTCTTGCTTCTCATCGTGAGAAATGTTAAAAGTGGCTGACGTTGACAATGGGTTAGCTTTACCCACCCTGGTTGATATGCTTATTCACTTAGATTACACCGTGCATAGTTTTTGTTCATGCTCAGTCTAGCAACTGATTACATTTTTCTAAGATGTGCGTGTTTTTGTTTTTTAAATCTTTTTATTCAGACTTAACCTTCAGGGTCAGACTTAACGTAACTTCCAAACACACACATTTCTCTTTTAATTCACTTATGACCATGAGCTTAGCTCATCACCCTATCTAGATAACACATATAGACAGTTGTTTTGTCCTTGATATTTGTTTATTTATCTACATTCTTAGTTTGACCCAAATACGTTTGATCACACTGCAAGAATTGCCGAGCATTCCTTCTAATAAGAAGAGACTGTCCACAAAGTGAATGGTGCAGTAGCAATTGACTGTTTTTAAGATGATATATATTTGACTCCAGCAGAGTCTAACTGCACTCAGAGCAGGCCTGGGTTCAGACGTTCATACCAACGAATGTCTTTATATAGAATGCAGTTATATCAATTGTCTTTAATCATTTTAACTAATAGATTTCACCATGAAACTTTCCCAGTTGATTACTTACATTAAGACATATATTTATTGAATTACAGGTTTTCTGAAGTTGTGTGTTTAAATATACGACATATAGTATGTTTAGGACCGTCATAGATATTAAAAGAATATCGATAACAATCCTTAAAAGGTATTCCTCGTTGATATTGCCTGTTGACAACTCATTAACTTATATTAGCTGATAAAAAGCTAGCGAGATCGGGTTTGTCACCATAGTAGTCTGGATCTTGTTCAACTCTACTTTATTCCTGTTAATGACACAGTAATTACACTATAACAGTTTGTCCGCATGTGTAATTACGCCCCCATTGTACCGTCGCAATTAGATGAATATCCATGCTTTATAACCTAAGGCGTCAAGTTGGCAAATCCAATTTCAATTTGTATGGAGCATTTTGCCTGCTTGTTTGAGCCGCGGTAAAGACCAGGGATATGCAGGCTAATCCTCGTCATGTTAAAACGCTGTTCCTCTTAAAAAATATAGACATGGGGATTCTCTGGAGAGAGAGAAAGAGAAAAATAGAGCCAGAGGGAGTGTATAGAATATTTTACAGCCAGGAGCCAAGAGGTGGGAGTGGGGTTTAGGGGAAGAGGGAAGGTTGTGGAGGTACATGTAAGGAGGAATGCTTTAGGCCTTACATGCGTGCAGCAAAGCCTATTTTGACACATTTAGCTACATGTTCCCCATAATGCAGCAGCAGAATGGGGAGAAGCTATCGTGCAAAATGGGAATTTTCAATGGTAGGTTATTTGCATGTAAGGACTGGCAAAAGAAAAGGCGATGTGTTCCAAAGCATCAGGTCCTTGCGGGGTGTGATGAGCTGCATTCACATTAAGTCTACCTGTTGCTGACATGACTACTACAATGCACAGTGTGTTTTCTCTCAACACTGCTTCTTTGAGGGGCGGGAAACAAATGCTGTGGTGAAATCAGTCCAAGGATAGCCAAACAAAAAAAGATAGTGATGGACATAAATGTAATTACCTCTTTGTTTTACTTAAAATAAATAAATAATTTGATTGAATAAGAAAACATGCTCAAGGTTAGCTGCTGAGCTATATTGTAATACGGAAGGTCTTTAAAGGACATCTCTGACAGAGGCCTTTGTTTTTCTGCTCTTTTCTTCCTCAATTCTCCCTTTTTTCACTCATTGCTTTTAAACAAGTGCCGTCTCGAAGACAAAAGCGGCGGAGTTGACCTTCTTTCACAGTTGAGATGTTATTTTTGATTACTATAATTCAAGTTTAACTCAAAATTGCTGTGGGTAGGTGGTGGGGCAGAGGCTCACACACGTACAAACACTTGCAGGTGCACGCACACACACTTAGAGAGAATGACAAGCCTTTCTTTTTTAAAACTGAGATATTAAGTTAAAGACAATGGTACAGTAGCCACATCCTGTTCACTACAGCAGAGCGTGATATGCACACACACTGTAAAGCATATACCCCCCACACACTCAGACACATGCAGACACACAACAAACATGTATGCAGAGGAGAAGGATGACACCTTTTTCCACATGAGACTCAGACACATTTTTTCTCACACATCAAAGCTTCTAATTTGAGAGTCCCTGAGCTCCAAATGCGAATAGCATTGTGTAAGCTGTGAAGAGTTTCGCTACCTCTGATTAAAAAACAGGAAGTAGCAAAACCAGCATATTTAACATTTTTAAAGTCAAATCTGTTTACTCCTCACATTTTTGTTCAGTAAAACTGCATCCCAGTCTGATCAGATCAGGGCACGCCTAATCATTTAATTATATTCCTCTATTTAGACCTACTTTCCCCTTCTGCCTGCTCTCTAGCAGTTAACTTGACATCCTATTTTGGCACATACACTCATAATGCTCTACAATAATAATGTGAGGATAGCCTTACAGATATCACTGTGGCAGATTGACAAAGACTTTGAATAGTGCAAATGTATCAAGCAGTGTAGCCTCTGACTTAGCAATGGGCTATTGGTTGAGACACACTACCTGTACACAAACCACACATGCACACAAACAAAGACAGGAGGAATTGCAACATTAAGGCCTTGTGGAAACCAGCAAGTTTTTTTTTTATCTTGCAAAGTTGTCGATATACTATTTTAATTTATTTTTTTATTCATATATTCTTTAATTCTACCCTCCTTCTCCAGAGATGGTGCCCTGGGGGTGAGATTTAACCACTCAACTAAATCGAATGCATGTCATTGTGCTTTGTTCGCATTTGGTCGTAAATAATATTGGTTTTATTTGTCAATTATTATTTTACTGTAATTCGCTTATTTTATTTTGTATACCGCACACTGGCTGTTAATATATTACTTCTGAAGTTGTTGAAACGCCACAAGCTGTACTCATCAGATTCAAAGTGCTTGAGTCAAAAGAGACATACAGAGAGAGAGAGAGAGAGAGAGAGAGAGAGAGAGAGAGAGAGAGAGAGAGAGAGAGAGAGAGAGAGAGAGAGAGAGAGAGAGAGAGAGAGAGAGAGATGGAGAGAGAAACTTCCAGCATTAAAATTCAGAAGATAATTACATCCGCTACACCCCCACCCTGTTGAGAAAGTGTAATGTTTAATAGTCTCTATAAAGAAAATAGGTTTTTATCTCACTCTCATTTTCATTAATTCCTAATTGGGGTGGGGGGTTGTCTGTTATTATTTCTTAGATTAAAATAAACACAGCCTGTCCCATGTTCAAACCCATCACACTACACGGGCATGATAAGGACTTCATGCCTCTGTGCATAAATAAACAATTTTGTCTCCACTGGTGGAATTAAGTTGCTTACAGCCTTAAGCTAAGCCACTCTGATTTATATTTATATTTATTTATTTTTCTCAAAAGACTTAAAAGCACATCCTCGCTTTTGCAAATGAAGTTCAGCATTTTTTTGACCTGCTTTATATGTATATCTTTAATTAGTGTCTTGTTTAGCTTAAACCGACTGATTATCGCGTAGTCGTGACCTAATTACTGCGCACGCTTCTTAACGCCAGCATAGTGCCCTGAGGAGCAAGCGAAAGTTACCTTTAAAAACTTGTGTAATCATTAGCAACGAGCCTCCCTTAATCCCACTAAACATACACTTATCTAGCCCCGGCCCGCCTGTGTTTGCTGGGTAGGGAGAGGGGAGGGGTACAGTTGTCTCCAACATGTTTATTAAAGGCATTTATTAATCGCTGTGGTTAAAATGAGTTTGTCCCTACGCTCTCAGTCTTTACTCTTGTTCCACAGGGATTTAGACTGCTAACCTAGAAATGTGAATGCAATGATAATGCATGATATGTACACTAAACTTCAATTCATTAAAACTCTGTCTATATGTTTGTATCTGTATGAACTCTGTCTGTATGTGAGTGTGTGTGTGTGTGTAAAGTATCCTATAAAAGCAAACCACTTTATGAAGGTGTGTTGCTAATTGAATAAAGATGTTAGGTATCTGACTCATGTAAAGAATGTGCGGCTCTGATTCTTTGGTTGGTATTGGGTTATTTCTGACACATGGATATATACACACATCTATACACTGTACAAAGTGATTATTATTGAATGTAGGTAGAATTGTAGAACAGTAAGACAGTAACATTGAATTAAAGAAGGAAATATAATTCCTAAGTGTATGTCAACGGGATAAAAAAAATGTTTCCGTTTATCCACAGACTGACCAAAGAATACAAGGAGTTGTCATTCATTCTCTGATTTTCATGTATCTTACCTGAAGATGGTGAGGAGGGATGTGGGCTGTCATCCTGGACGCTTCCTGTCTGGGAGTGTCCTCCTCCAGCTCCGCTCTCTTCTGTCACGTTGGATGAACCAGGAGTGGTGGAGCGGCTGATGGACTGGGACTCAGGATCACTGGCTGACCCACGGCGTTCGTCCAGACCTTGTTGCTGGACCGCTTCCTCAATGCCTCTCCTATCTTTGCCATGAATGCGGGAGTGGACAACCATTTGATGGTAGGTTCTGAAGACCCGGCCACAGTCAGGGCATTCTGAAGGCTTCTCCTTCAGGACGGAGACGCTGTAGTCGATGTTTGGGCTTCCCAAGCCAGCAAGGGCTCCTGGAGCATCAGCACTACCATGGACAGACATTAAGTCACGGTGACTGTCAAAGCCTCTTCCATCCTCCTTTAAGGACATCATGGCTCCACTAGCAGCCTTGGATCCTTGCAAGGCCTCCGAGAGATGCTTCTGCTTTGAGCTATCATTGGAAGCAATCAAGGAGTAGTCTAGTTTATCCTTTGAGAAAGAAGCCAAGGCTCCAGCAACACTCATCTCATCTTCTTGCCCTGGGGGTATATGGTGCTGGTGGTGCTGTTGCTGCTCCTTCGGCATGAAAGCCCTGTCCATAGCCATGCCACGAGCCATTATCTGCCAGGCTTGATAGCTATTGAGGGAGTCCATCTCTGCTACTTTTGCAGCTGCTTGAAGGCGCTCCATGCAGCTTGACTTGAGTGGTGGCACAAGGTTGAGACAACCCAGAAGTGAGCGCTTCTCATTTTCGCCCAGCACATGGCCCATACCTCCTGCCATTGGTCCCAGCAGCTTACCTAGCATCTCCTTTTCCTTCATGGCTATTCCTGCTTTAGCCAACATTTGGTGCTGCTCACTCAGGCCCTGTTTGTCTGGTGACAGGAAGCCTCCCTGAAGACAGGAGATGTAACGGGAATAAAGGTTGGCATGAGCTTCCTGAGCTAGATTGTTCATGCTATTGACAGCAGCCATGTCCTGTTCACTGGACTGGGGCGGCTTGTTCTTGATGGCCAGCTTGTTGAGATGCACCTTCATATGGTTCTTGAGGAACCAGGGTTCTTTGAAGCGACGACCACAGATTTGGCAGCAGTGTTCAAAGGAATCCTTGTGCTTGCGCATGTGGCCCTTAAGGAACCAAGCTTGGCTGAATACCTGGCCACACACCTCACAGCGGAATTCAGTGGCCACCTGCGTGCCACCAGCACCAGTCCCCGTGCCCTGTGTGTTCTCGGCTGTGATGTGGGCCTTCTCCACGTGACTTATCAGTTCCTCTTCATGGGCGGCAGCAAACTCACACAGAGTACATTTGTAGGGTTTGTGGAGTATGCGGATGTGGCGGTCCAGCTCTTCGCGCTTCTTGAACTTCCCTTTACAGAAGGTACACCGGAAGCCTGTTGTTGGGTTCAAGGACTGTTCATCCTGGGTGCCAGCCGGCTTGGGTGAAGAAGAAGGTTGGGAAATTGTTTCTGGAGTGGCAAGGCCAGAGGGGGGAAGGAGGCCACAGGCTGAGCCTAGTTGCTGCTGATGGGTGTTAGAGCTGCTATTGAGGCTCAGATGGGGTGTTGAAGCTGTCTGGAGGAGACTACCGCTCCCCCTCATCTGCTTGTCCCTAAGGATGGCTCTCTCCTCCAGCTCATGCAGCAGCCTATTCTCCTCTCTGACACGACCACGGCCTTTACCAAGATTTCCCAGCTTGTGGGTGCGGAGATGGATCTTCAAGTTGCCCTTTTGAGCTGCTCGGTGGTCACAGTAGGGACACTTGAAGGGCTTCTCTCCTGTATGTGTGCGCATATGCAGTGAAAGGATGCTGTTAAAACGGAAGCGCTTGCCACACAATGGACACGGATACTTTCTATTCTTGCGGGCGTCATCTTCGATATCGTTCATCTGGGACATAATGCCCAAGTTTTGGCCGTTGAGAAACTGCTGCAGGTCAACACGCCCATTCAACCCACTCAGAGCCCCTGCGTCAATGTCTCGATTGAGCTGATTGGCTAGCAGGGCCATCTGACTGCTGATAGGTTGATTGGCCAGGGCTGTGTGGTGGGTCTTCTCGTCCAAAGGTGTGGCTGCTTTCTCTTCAGGGATCTGTTGTGGGCGGTGTAGGTCAGGAAAGGCGTGTCCTAGCTGGGCAGTAAGCTGATGAAGCTTTTGACTGATGGGGTAGCGGCCATTTAACACTGCACTGCTCAGATGGGCATCAGCGTCAGGCACCGCTGACGACACACCAAGACACAAACTAGAGTCCTCCATCCTATACAACCAGACAGAAAGAAAGAAACATATTAGGAACATTATTTTGGAAATATTTGAAAACAAAGGAGGTTTCAGAAGAAAAAAAATTACATTTTAAAAATACTATGCCATGATGATTGCTGAGGTTTTCTTTGTATTTGCTTTCCAGATTCCAAATAAAATATTATCCAACCACATGTTCAAGACTAATGTATTTCTTCACTTAAATCATGAAACATCGCCTGTGCTGTGTCGCTCAGTACAGGGAAATAAAATCTTATGCATTTGATGCATAGCATACTGCGTGAATTGTCAGCACCCAAGGGCCTGGAGAAATACTGTGGCTCCATATAACTTTTTCAAAATGTAACACCATTTTGGATGGAATAATTACTCTGTAAACACAGTGAGCAGTGTATAATTAAGCTACTTGTGCCCATCCTATCAGAATTCCTCCAATTACACGCCTTAATGAAACGGAGCAACGGCATTGTCGGGAAGCCACCGCAATACTACAATTATGATATTAACAATACCACTTAAAGCCAAGGGGTTACTCCAGTAAACACAACACTCTTATCTTGTTGCCAAGACACTTGTCTTGGCGCAAAATTCCATTAAAGATCCGCACTACATTTGATGTGAATCACTTTGCTCTCCCTCCACTTCTTTCTATTCCCCCAGTTCCTACTATGTCTGTAGTCTTCACTCTATCCAAATCTTTAAAGTTTCTGAGATGGAGAAAACAACAGTTGGCTGTGTTGAACTGGTTCCCAATGCAGCCAAAGACGCATTGGTTGATACACGGTTGAGAGGAATAAGCAAGAAACAGTTACTTAGTTGTATTTACTGTAAGACAACAATGTTGTCATCCTGGGTTGTTGTAATGCTACAAGCATATCACCATTTTCTGAACATGTTGTACTGTCAATGAAAGTGTTTCCCTTTTAATATGTGTAACATCAGTGAATAAACAAAAGAATAGCCTTGGTTCTAATGCAGATCCATCTGCTCTTGAAAAGGAGAGGTACAAACATCTATCCGCACACTTCCTCTGGCTGCTGGCAGGGGTCAAACCCTCAGAAACAATAACCACGGTTCTGCTTTGGTCAACAAAATATTGTATAATATCTCATTAAGCTGATTAGTATGCTGCCTGGTAACAGTGGCAGCCACTGTGCTGTAACGCATGATTATAATCATCAAAAACTCCTTTCATGGAGAGGCAGTATAAAGCACTGGCATTAGGTGAGTTCACTTTTAAGAGAAAGTGGGATCATTTTATACAGTTTATGGACCCAATCTGGCAGCAATGGGACACACCCACGTTAAAAAATATGTGCACACATGTTCAGTATACCCTTTACAGGCACGAAGGCCAACTAAGGTTCTGGCAGACTCTATCTTTCGCTTTATGGTTCTCCACCTACAGTATGTTTCTAAAGCAGCGAGGACTCTACATTGTGCTTTTGCTCATTTGAATTTTTTCTCTCTTCCCTCTCTCTCTCTCTCTCTCTCTCTCTCTCTCGTATCAGTAGGAGGTTAGTAGACATAAGGGGTGTCTGTTCTCTTAGCCATCGGCCCCACCAACACACTGTTGATGGTGGATTCTAATCTTGCGGACATGAATTAGACACTGTGAGCAGCTTCCACTTGTGTTTAAAGGAATGTGACACTTGTGGGCTGCCCTTAGAATGCTCCTTATTTCTCCCCACAAGTATCTTAAGCGATTCTACTGAATTCATCAACAATATAATGGGAAGGCTATGTTCTGCAGGCCGATGGGTAACCACTAGATATGCTTTTGTCATAGCCTACTTAAATTTACGACAGACGTTATGATCGTGTTCTCATGTGACTTGAATAATTCCGCGCTCATCTAAGAAGTAAAGCATTGTAAAGGCCTAACAATAAAAAGTTTATACTTGATTGAGAAAAATATATATATACATTCTATATATGAGTACATTTATTGTCATAATAATATTGGGAAAGAATTGCTAAGAAAGATAAAACTTTGTGAGACTGGTTTAAATGGCTTAGGTTTTAAATTGTATTTATGTGACACCCTAGCTTCCATCACCAGGCATGCTTATATCGGAGAAGACCTTATTTGAATGGGCCCCTTTTACAGAGGCGGCTGCCTTTTGGAATAGAAATCTGTGATTTAAACTAGGCTGATGAGCTGTTGCTCATTTGGGGAGATAGCAGCTTGCCCTTTTCTTCAATTTGATTTCTGCCTTTATCTTTAACATATAACAAAGGCAGATAGACAATGGAATAATGTGAAATGAACTGACAAATCCAGTTTGTGTTTTTTATAAACGTATCCTGGCTGACGAGCGTATGCAAATGAGACACATTAATATGCTTGCCTTGCTCCCCAGTCATTTTATATTTTTTCCCCTGATTAAAAAGGACATTTCTTATGTGACATCCCCCCTCTGCTCATATCAACACACAAGGAACTTGAGGTTAGTGTACAAGTAGAAACACACACACACACACACACACACACACACACACACACACACACACATACAGGCAAAGACACACTCATACACAACCCTACAGACAACAATTCAATATGTGCATGCCCTCCAAAAGACACTGTGAGCATGTTGCAACTCACCCAGAATTATCAAATGGCAGTCCACAGAAATCAACTTTCTTTTTTGACATCCTCCTGACTGTTACTATTACAAGTCTTGTGCAAAATATCCATCAAATGTACAGAAGAAAACAACAGTACGCAATATTAATGTAACAGTGCTATGCTCTTAGAAGATCAAGGCTCAGGTTTGTCTTCTTACCGGTTGTATTAAGGAAAGACTCTGTGCCACTTTGTCCCTATTATGTCTCTCTGTCTCTGCCATGGCTGTGAAGCCTGTGCAGACTCCGATATGAACGACACACAGATTCTGTAGCGTTATACTAGTACGATATCTATCTGCCGTTATTCTAACCTGTATAACCTTATCATTTCCTGGCATGTACAGCAATGCTGCCTCATTAAAACTATTGGCTCCTCTGATACCTCTAAAACCACAAAGACTTCCTTGAGCATTTTCTCACGACGGTTCAGTTGTTGTCTTTATAGTTTGTGGTTTAATATTCAGCAAAGCACCACGTGCACCGTAAATACGCAAAACCCTTCGCACATTCATGCACACGCACAGAAACTGATTTCACTCGTTTTCTCTAAATGCATTTTTCTTCTCTGCTCTTTTTTCTCTTCGAGCCTCAGCTTAATTATAAGTGGTATCTGTAACACAATGGAAGTGTATTTCAGTCAGCATTTGAATGTGCTCAGTTCATTTCTGTCTTATCAATGGTACCATGCATCATAAATGCATAAGGGATTTGTATGTGTTTCTCTCTAATTGTAACCATATAAAGTATATGAAAGACAGTGTCAATATTAGGAATAGCTACCTATTATGAATTCATATTAAAATAAACAATTTCAGACAAATATTCTTCTTGACTTTACTTTCAGACGAAAGTTTTGTGACAAAACTTTCGTCTGACATTTAAGACAAGACGAGGAGAAACTAAAGGATCGAAAAGCCATTAGTTGGACTTTACTTTGTTATTTTGACATGTATTGACACAAAACCCATCGACTAATCACAATGCAATACCTCATTAAGTCCTAATGAAGTAATTCATTGCATTAAACAAATCAATCATGATTCACAATGTGCTGAATTCCATCATATTTCCACCAAATCATTAATGAGATGAGGAGGGAGTTATAGCTACAGTAATCTATGGTTGAAGGGACAATGTGGGTATTTACCATATGTTACATGCTGAATGCTAAATATTAAGTAGGCAGCAGGGACAATGGGATCCCTTCAAAAGCTGTAAGTATGTTTTCAAAGTACAGACAGAGCTTCCTCGTCATTTCAAAGATCAATTAACTCTGGGTAAAAGTTGCTTTAGTTACAGTTAGAGGTAGAACAGACCCGATATGAGTTTCTTCCTGCCTTGTGTTTTGTTTCTATTGCAGGTGGTCTTTGCAAGGCGTCTAATTAATTCAATAAAAAAGCTGCCTTGTTTTCCTTCCTCTCGTTTGCTCTTCGACTTCACTGCATTATTACTTTCTATAATGAGGCGAAAACACTCTGAACTGCAAATGGAAGACAGTCAAACAACCTCTGCCAGATTCAATCCAAACTCCATCCCATGCCTGAAGCCTCTTGATCAAAACACAAACACTCTGCACTATCAAAAAGATGTGAAGATTTAAGAGTTAAAAATGTAGAGTTGCAGACACGGCCCAAGAACAGATTTAATCTGGATTTGATTTAAAGATCATATGGTAGTTTAAGAAAAGTATTCCTCGTTGACTGTCCAGCAGCACATGCATACAGGCTTTTCAAAGTAAATCTCCGTCTTTACAGGAAACTACTTGGTTTAGGTTTAGGGAAAGATCGTGGTTTGCGTTAAAATAACTACAGGCGTGACGTTATATTGGGAGGTACATGAAAAATAAATTCTGGTTTCACACGGGAAGCAAACAGCGGCCTCCTGGTGAACGTTTTTGAGCCCATTCATCCACCCCATCAACTCCTCTCTATGCGGACTTTGTGGCTCTTTACTTCAAGGTTCACAGTTATGTAGAACACATACTGATTGATTTGTGGGATATAGGAATTACAGTTCATTACTTTTAGGTGCAGCTACGAACAGTGTATGAAACCCGCCTAAAATATGTATATGTTGTTTTTTCTTACAAATATGAACACACAAATGCATAACTAACCTACGTTTTGTTTTTTTTTCCAAATACAATCATTTGTAAAGAGTGCCTTGCCCCCACTCTCTGAAAGGGCAACAATGGATCTTTAGGAAGGTGTTTCCAGTTGCCTGAAGGAGCCAGAGCTCTGATTGGCCTAACCCTAACCCTAACCCAAAAACACCAACCACATTCTTATGGACCAATTTTTAGAGGACACCACCTAAAACAAGACACTGGAAAGACAAAAAGAGCCCACAGGACATTGTACATTTTAAAACTCATGAGTATTGGGTTAACATAATAACCCCCCCCTGCTCCGCTTTAACGCATAAGCAAAGGAGCAAGGATTTGAGGAGAGCACGGACTGAATAGATCAGTGACAAATATGAATGAACAGGAGCCTCTGCCCCTCCCTCGTGCTCTTGCACAATATGTCATTGAGGGCTGTTTAAGAGGTCCTGTCAACAGGTAGTTCAACTTTCAGCTCATCCCCGCTGATCAGTGGGAGCCCTCCTGACAGAGAGAAAAGAAAGACACCGGGAGGGAGCGAGAGAGAGAGAAAGAAAAATGTTGTGGGTCTTTTTATCCGTCCATCGCTCTGACAGCCTTGCAGGGGATGCCATGGGAGGAAGATCAATGCAGGACAAGCGGATTCCCACAGTTCATTGTTCCGGGCCAGCCAAATCATCTTCCCAAGACGGCCTGGAGCTCAAAGCTTCCCTTTATGATAACCATCCTTGGTATTATTCCCACTATGATGATGGTGACCTGCAGATGTCTCTGTGTGTGTGTGTGTGTGTGTGTGTGCGTGCGCGTGTGTGTGTGTGCGTATAGATCTGCGAGCACCTCTCCCCTCCCGAGTGCGCTACAATAGCGGTCGCAGCAGCGCGGACAGACCCCTGCAGCAGCGAACAAAGCAGCAAGCGCGGGATTAACAGCGGCAAACATTTGTTAAGCAGTCACTGTTTAGTGAAGTTCAGTGACAGGAGTGAAAAATAAATAAAAATCACAGTAATTGACATGATAATGATAGTGAACCGGCCTCATCTTATACTTACTGCGTCACTCCTGTTTTAATACTGCAACTAATGCAGCTTATTTAGTTGTTACTGTTGCTGTGTGTCACTGAAGTGGCAATGACATGAGATATTAAACGGATATTTATCACTTTACTGATACTGTCCTTTTGGGAAACATTGAATAGCAGCCTTTCAAAGCAGATATGAAGGAAGTGCTTATTTAACTCTAGGGTGTAAAACCTGCAATATATCCTGTTTTAACTTTAGGAAGCTGACAATAGTCTACTTGCTGTTTTAGAGGATTTGCCACATTGGCAAAAATACAGTTCTTGGGAAAACATCAAATTATATTTTAACATATAAATAATTATCAAATGTATAGATAGATAGTGGTGCAAAATATCAGCAACAACGGGACTGACTGTGAAAGTTAATATCAGAAGAATTAAAGTTTAAACATGTTGTCTATTTATAACAAATCACATGTACTACGGGTAACTTCTAACTGGTACTACCATTCAATGAAGAGGACCATGAGATGCCATTGAAAGGTCTGGAAAATGTTTGTAATTTGATCTTGAGTTAAAAAGGTTTTTACCAAGATTTAGAACATATTCATCCTACATTCCAGGCAGCTTTTGTTTGAATAATTTCCCTACATAATGCAAATCCACTTGCAAAGATTTAACAATACAGCATTGTTGACAACAGAGCACAGACATGACATAGTTTTCAGTTTCAATTCTCAGCGTATTGATTTCAACAGTGTAGTAAAATGAATGGAAACCAATTGCGGCCTGGAATAAAAAAAAAAAGGTGGGCAAAAATCTGAATCACCACATTAGGCCTTGCAAAAGTACGGCCTATTAAATGTGAGTCATGCAAAAACACCAGCATGTCCTTTAACACAAAGCATTAACTGCCATTGAATGGATAACACACTTTCTTCTTCTGAGAGTCTAAATGTAATATTTACAGACCTAAATCTCAATCGTTAGTGCTTCTCTTGTTTCGTGTGTAGTCATGCTTATATGCCAGTTCCGTTTGGTTTTCCTTTTATCAAGTATAAATCAATGATCAACTTCCTCCTGGTGGCTGGTAAAGTACATGTGCGCTCTAGTCGGCTCTGTGTCTGGTGACTAAACTCTTCTTCCTGTCAAATCAGTCAGAAAAACCAGGACACAATACCTTGTGCACGAGTGGACTATGTGTGTGTGAGACAACAAACATGGCAGTGTGGAGCGCTCACGCATGGTTAGACTGCGGGGAAGAAAGAGGTCAGAGAGACAATGACCACAGTGTATCTGTCATAGCTTACATCACTGGTCACCCTCTGCGCTGCATGTCAATGATGCAAACACACACACACACACACACACACACACACACACACACACACACACACACATTATGGGTTGCCTTTGTCTCTTGCAGAGTGACTGCAGTGATGACATACAAGATTTAAGATTGAGACTTAAATCCAAGTGCAGTTCAGTCTCACTCTGTTTCTCAGGTGGTGGCAGAGAAAGTAGTTGAATGTCAATACGGCCTAAATAACAGAATATCAGAAATAATTGCTGTTTTCTTCCGCTCATGCTGGGCGCATTCTGCTAGAGTTTTGCATAATGACTACAGTCAGGGGGGTGTGGGGTGGGGGGTGATGGTGGAGGTAATAGTGTTGCGTGTGTGGCGGAGGTGGCGGTAACGGGAGGGGTTGTTGTGACAGGTGCTGAAATCAAACTACGGAGGCAAGGGAGACAAAGGTTCAATTTACTAAGAGGAGACTTTAATTGTTACACAGCTAATTAAGAGAAGAAGGATCTTTTTTTGCACTCTCGACTATTTACTGAGAGCTGTGTGTGCATACATTGCGAGGTAAATTGTGCCTCCAAGCCAAGTAAGCTTATAGTAAAGAGTCACAGTGCGTGGTGTGTGTGTGTGCGTGTGTGTGTGTGTGTTGTGTGAGAAAGGATGGGGTACTACCTCGACGTACAACATTTCTTTTCACAGCTTCTGCAGTTGGGAGTTTGGGACTTTTTTTTTTTTCAGCTAAAACAAAAGTCTATGGCTAATTAGCAGCACTTATTACAGGAAGCGAGTCAGGTAATTATTTTACATCATGCTGCCGATAATTGAATGATTCTTCAATGTCTGAATGTCTGTTTGAAAGTATCTCTTTTTCTTCAGCCCCTCCCTCCCCCCCTCTTTTACTCCTTCTTTCTCTTTGTCTTTGACGCAGATAAGAGAGAGGCTGGATACAGGTACTGCCGCCATATGCTCTTGAATGAAAAAGCTCTTCTGTCGAAGCAAATGGGATTTTTAAATATTGAAACTGCCGCATGTCTTTTTAATATGACCGTGTTAAATCTCTCTTTATTCCATCACTTTGATAAATTCCCCCTTTCTATCTCTCCTCTCTCCCGCCTTCTGCGTCTCTTCCTCTTTGTTAATCTGAAGAGTTTGAAGGGAACTTTAGCTCTCTGAGAAGTAGTTAAACTTATTATGCAACCACGCTCTGACTTTTTTTTTTTTTTTCTTTAAGCAGCACACTTCCTGTTTAAGAAAGCAAACTAATCTTATCAAAGCCATCAAGAAGCTCAGACTTGAGTGGAAATGCTTGCAATTCTCTGCATACGTTACAATATCTCTTAGTGGCCTTATAACTGCTATTGTTCTCACGCACTTTTGGCGTGCCTGGGGAGGAAGAGAGAGAAAATAAAATCACCGCACTCTCTTCTTTCGCTTCAAAGTCAGATATGTACAGTGAGCTAATGTGGCACTTAATATAAAAGGAAATAAAGAGAGAGAGAGCGAATTGTACATTATCTACTTTAAGGCCAGCGTGTATTTATTACAGACTAATTGTAGCACAGGAAGTGCTTTGGAGGGGTGTGCTCCTGGGAGAGAGGGTGGAGGGCCTCGGGGACATAAGAGAGCATGTTTATCTATCAGACTTTATCAGAAAAACACTGTGGCGACTGCTCTTAAGATCAGAGATGGGCTGTGGGGGGGATGAAAAGATTTACAGGAGGAAATAAAATAAATGAAAGAGGGATGAAGAGAAAAAGAGCGAGAGAGGAAGAGACATGTCAGCGAGGCAGCGTGTGCGTCGATGCCAACGCCTCAGTGAAAGGCAGCCGTGATTAAAGCAGGAAGGAGAAGTTGGGTGAAACCTCAGAGGAGCTTTTTTTTTTTTTGAAGGCCTGTATGTGAACCGGACTACAAAACACACTGTTACACCCACACAAATAAACACACATGCTCGGAGTATGGTCGCTGCAAAACTCATGCAGACACACTTGGTCACTCGCTAAAGCAACAATATATACAGTGTATGGACACAATTCAAACACATGTAAAAAGGAGTGGAAATGATAGAGGCTAAACCCTAACAGCACGTCTGTGTGTGTTTTTGAACATTTTGTCCGCCCAACAATCGAAAGATAAGTTCTTAAAGAAGCAGTCTCGGGGTGTTTTTTGCTCCTGTCACATTATACTCACTGTGGCCTCGTTTTTCACCGCAATATATATAAGTCCTGCACCTCTATGGAAACAGCCATGGCTCGAGGAGGGGGAACTCAGAAAAAAGAAATTTGTGCAGTATAACACACTTATAATGTCATAAATCATTTAAAAAAAGACATTCTGCTTATTATTTTACCAAACATTTTTATAAAATGGAATCTACATGTTACCAATATTGGAAAGAAAATGTGGGTTTCATTTGCTGTACATATTGAACTATTTACATTTGTACAACCTGTACTTACAAGCTCTCGTGTCCTCTCCTCTCTGCTCCGAGTAAGCAGCCTACAGTTAAGTCAAAGTTTCACTGAATTCTTGTCACGTGACTGTTGGTTTCAGCCGAGTCATTCATAGGCTAATGCACTAACCCTTCAAGTGAACAAAAAGCTCCTTCCTTACCAACTGCAAACATATTAATGCATCAATAATTGTAATTCAATAATATTATTTACATTACTGTGTTTATATATTTGTATTATTTTGAAACAATATTTCTGCACTGCGGTATTAGCACTTTTACTTCACAGTACTTCATCCACCCCTGCTGATTAGGATATAATATGATTAAGATAATGGTGTGTGTGTGTGTGTGTGTGTGTGTGTGTGTGTGTGTGTGTGTGTGTGTGTCAGTCTCTGAAGTTATGCTCTGGCCGTGGTCCAGGATTCCTTACGTCCGTCTACACCACAGCTTCAGCTCAGAGCTGTCTGTCCCGGCCAACACTGCATTTCTCTCATTCTTCTCTGCCCTGCCTGACCTTCAGCATCACAGACTTATCTTCCACAACAAAGGCTACAGTACACACTCTCATTAAAATCACAGCGCATGCACGCACACACACACACACATACACATTTTTGTACATGTGTTCTCTGGTAGGGGGCTAAGTTCATTAAGGCAGTGGATGTTTATGATGAAAAATGACCTCTCTGTAATACACTGTATGAACTTCTCCGACCGAGACACACACACACTTCTGTATCTGAGCTCTCCTGTAACTTTCCCTTTACTCTGTCCCACGACACACACATGCACACACACTTGGACTTCTGCGTATGTGGATTATGTGATGATGTAATGAAATGCTATGCTGTGAACTGACTATTTAAACAAATATGTAAAACAAACACATAAAAAATGCTGTGCAGGGAAGATATGCTGCTAGATGTTGTCCCATCTGATTAGCTGCTAACCTAAAATAATGCATTACTGAAATCCAAAACAGTGTAGCTGTGGCCCTCTGGGACGGGTGGTTTGTATTAATAAGAAGCACAACTGCTGCCGTTTGTGTTTGAGCGGTTGCTACGGGTTGCCTGGGCCTTGCAAATGACATATCTTGACATTTACAGTAGCATTATGAAAATGTCTGACACTGGCCAAGCTAGCTTACTTAGCCTGCTGCTCGTGCCTGACACTTGACGGAGCGCTGAAGAGGCCGCATCCCTCTCACCACACACACATACAGTGTGTCCTCCATGAGTTCCAGAGCAGCCCCAGGGTGTTGGATGTGGGCAGTGGTGGGAGGTGGGTGGTTATAATCTGCGCACCCTCTGCCGTCTCCCATCACTGCAAAAAACCCTTCTTCCTTTCTGCCTCACCTCCTTGGCAATCCCCCCCTCAACCCCACCACACTCCTCCTATCCCTCTCCATATTTTCTCCCCCTGCATCTGATTAAGTTAACAATGTGGTGTTATTTGCATGCTGATTTTGCACACCCCGACCCCGCCCCCACCACCGCCACCCGCTCTCTCTCTCTCTCTCTCTCTCTCTGTCTCTCTGTCTCTCTCTTTCACTTTCTCTCTCTCTCTCTCTCCCCCTCTCTCTCCCTCTCTCTCTCTCCCCTCAATTCTCTGACAAACAAGAGAGGCAGGATCAGAGTAATGTGATAGCACAGCAGCCAGCCAACGCAATCTGCCTCAAAGACCAGGTGTTCACAATCCACCTCCCTCTTAATTCCTGCCCCCATCATTTCTCTTGTTTTTATTCCTGTTATTCTTCTCTTTTCTTCCCTCCCCTAGTTCTTCTTCTTCTTTCGTCTCCTCTCATCTATCCCTGGTGTGTTTATAAGGTTGTATTATAATCAAATCTGGAGCGAGGGAGGCCTGTCTTTTTTTATTAATTATAGGCCACAGTTGATGTGAATGTATTCCGAAAGCATCTTCAAAATAGGTCGGCGGTACAGTTTGCTATTCTTATCACATTTAAATGTCAACATGGTGCAAAGCCCTACAAATTAGTTCAGGCAGGCTTCAACCCCCATTTAACATTTAAAGCGCCATTCTGTAGGGCTCAAAGAGCGATTTAAATCAGTTTACACACACACACACACACACACACACACACACACACACACACACTCACACACTCACACACTCACATATATACAGAGATATCGCTTCGTCTTTCAAACTTCTCATTTCAACACAGACATTTAACTGCCAACCTTTGCCTGAGAGAATTCAGTGCACCATCGGGAAGAAGGGGGGAGGGAGGGGAAAAAAGCAGGATGAGAGAACAAAAAAGAGATATAAAGCAACAGAAACAATGCATTAGCTTCATGAATAATGAATCTGCCCATCTATCCATGCAGAAAAGATCCAGGTTTTTCAGCATCTCTGCATAAATCCACTGTCCGAATGAATAAATCAGAACAGGGGAACATTTTCTTGAGCTCTAGCCTATCACTGGTAAATAACAACAATGATTTGAAACACATCTGTTCAAATGCAGTGCCAGCTAACCCCCATAGAGCAGCACAAGACAATAGAAGCCGAGCGCTGTTGTTCTACATATTGGTGGCTGGGCATATCAAATAGAGTTTACTCATCTTACACACACACACACACACACACACACACACACGCATCTACTGATACAAACAAACATAATCAGCAAATAGGAATCACGTACAATCCACCATAAAACAGTCGACATTAGTATCCTCAACAAAAACACAACTGCATTATCCCTCTTTCAATAGGAAATCTGAGATGGCTTGCCATGAATTAAAAGCTTGATCCGCCGAACGTGACAGCTGGACATAATTGAAGGAATACAATATTAGTGAAGTTAAGAACCATGGCTTGAATCCCGGAATTGAAAATTTCTTCAAACTTTTCTAAAAGTCCCTTCTAGAGTTTAACTGGGAAGCATTAAACAGAAATCCTAAGACCGTCTAAGCACATTGGAAGCAGTTTGCTTGACTTCCCAAAATGTACCAAAAACTGCTTTGGTTTGATTGTTTTGGCCAAGTGATTATGATTAATAAAAGTCTGAGGGCGCCGCATGCTCACATTCTCAGGCCTCTGTAGCGTAAAACAAAAAGAATGAAAACATAGTGTATAACCTTTTTAGTGTTCATTGACACACTGATTTAAATGTGTTTTATTTATAAATAACTTTGTATGGCAATTACTCCATAGTTAAGATTAGAATTAAGTGATATAGAATCTACAGTTAGGGTTAAAGGCTGTGTCCTCGTAATTTCGTTAGTAAGTGTTACTTTCAAAATGTGTGCATTTTGCAATGTTTGTTCGCTGCAACTGAAGCGATGTTTAATTTTTATATAACATTCACAGCACTTGGTTAAGACTATAGAAAGCTCACAGTCTTGTTTAAATATTGAAAAAGTGACTTGAAGCACAAGGCATGACATTCACCTGAAACCATTATCTTGCTCTAACCTTAACTAAAGTGCTTTTAATGCCTAAATCTACCCACACTTGGGACTCAGCATGCGAACACCAGTCTCCAGTGGCCAACGTCTTACACCCACTATCCATAAATGTACATAAAAGTAGAACATGATTTTTATTTTTATTTTTTATCGTAAGCATCGATTGCGTTTCTCTCCACAACAAAATTGAGAAACTACTTTGTAACTGAAACAGGGTCGGCGTTGGATGTCAATGGTAGGTAGTCAACATGAGTGTAGTTAGTATTGATAATGGGCTGTAACCCCCGTCTCTATTCAAGGATGGTCATTCACGTTGGATTGTGGGCAGTGTCCTTGACCTTTGACCCCCAACACCTCTGCTGCTGGTACAGAGCAAAATGTGGTTGAAAGATGTGGTTAATTTTTTATTTTTGTCCGATTGCTTCCAATCTAATCCTGTCGCTTTGCGTAAAACAAACAAACTCTTTCACCGCCCTATTAAAAAATGATATATCCTTCAGTGTGATATCATGCAACTGACTCTAGTGAACACTTATGACACTTAACTGGGTACGGAGTTGCCTTCAAGATATCATGTGAAGTGTGCACTACTTGCACACACACATCCAAGTAAAAGCCCCCAAGTCAGAGGGGGTTATGACATGGGAAAGTAGTGATGTTCAGCCTTAAGGAGAAGTTGGCCCTGTAAAGCTGTTTCATGCCATCAAGATGCAGGATCAACTACGAGCCTAGGGGACACACTCACACTCATACACAAACACACTGAGCCCTGTAGCGTAGGCTTGTTATGAGACTTGCTTTGCATCGTTACACTGCTGACCCCAGATGTTCCAATGACTATATGAATGTCTAGGAGGGGCCAACTCAAGCAACAGACAATCTCAGATTTAGATAAAGCAGAAGATAACAAAAGGCCCTTGAAGGACATTTTAAAAAGCCTAAATGGTGAGCCACAACACTAATACACTCCTCAATTGAGTTCAGTCTATTTTAGCTATGTATTAGTCTACCGTTACACTATAGACGCATAAGTATATATTAGGTAGCCTAATATGAGAACAAGAGCCAGTGTAGGGGTCACAGACAGACTTCAGTATCAGCTTACAATTGCCCTATTACATCAGCATAAGTAACTGAATCCAAAGAGCTAACTAGCTTATAAGAGACCCAATCCCTCTGACTGGCTCCTCTACCTCTAGGCTCGGCTATGACTCTTTCCCCATCCAGCTCAAAGCAGAATGTTCTATGGGTGTGCCTAATGTGGACTCGCTGAAATGTCAAAGCATTATATATCCTTTTTCGCACAGAGTGGCCCCTAAGGGCTTAATTGACTATGCTGTAAAGTAAGTTTGAGAGCCGCGAGAGTGTGTGATGAAGATGAATATGTTTCATTAGAGGGCAAACAGAGCCTGATGGCTGGAATTGGCATTGAGAGAGGAGGAAATGGCTAATATGGATGAAACATACATTTATCCATTCACGATCCACAATGACACGTACAGGCAGTAGCTGTCCACTCCGTGGCTAATCACCTTCAGCGAACCAAGGTAGCGATTCATATTTAACACGTGTTCTAACACCTCTTTCCTTTTTTCCTCTCTCCTGGTTGGCCTCTGTCTTTCTCTGAACCAAACAAGGAAGGAACGAGCTTCCGACGACTGCCTGGCAACTTCAAATACTCGTCAGACAAAGAACATCGCAGAAGACAGAGAGAAGAGAAGGGGCCCCGCTACTATCCCGCGGCCTTCGTTTACCAATTATACTGAGTACCTGCTGACAGGTGGGTTGTCACAGTGTCTGCTTAGCCACCCAACTCCCCTCATCTTCCCCCTCTTCAACATCCCGTCTCTTTCCATCCCGCTCTGCTACAGGAAGCTCCTTGCACCTCCAGGCGAACAGAGACAAACCAAAAGGAGGATAAAGAGGGTATGGAGAAAAGTGGAGAGTCTGGCTTCAAGACACCAGCTTTTGATTTGTGATGCATTTAAGAGCTTTAAGGCAGATGGTGGAAGAGTAGAGTTGAGGAGTCAAGGGAGCTATCTTCTGCTTTCTTGCAGGACGAGTTTAATATAATTTGTGCGGGGCCAGTGGTGACATTGTTGCCATCATTTTATCAAAGTGAACAAAAAACTCCAGGCCACCTGTGATTTAATTGGTTTTTATTGTCTGAACCCTAATACTCTCATTGGAAGCTATCCACAAGGAGCGTACGATATCAGAAGTGGACAACATTAACTGGCTCCAATTTTTGAGAAAATTCCAAAATATTGGTATGAACTTTTTTACATTTCTTCGCTCACTTCTTCACTGGATGTCTCTCTCCAATAGATTCCTTTTCCTGAAACACTACAAGGAGGTTTGAAGACAGACCCCCCTCCACCTCATCACTACCACCCCCTACCCATTTCTCCTCTGTCTTGCCGTCTCAGAAACTCAGCCAGCCAAAGAACACAACTGAGACAAAACATAACCATAATGGCTCATTAAAGGGAATGGAGACGACTTAGGCAAACAAAGCAGCCTTCACCGGGCTGTCACCGAAACTCCTGTGATGGTACGTCCAAACTCACGCTGGTGACAAGGAGGCAAAAGAGTCATCTTCCCACCGAAACTCGTGATGGTTTGGAGTGTTTTGACTGCGCTCGACTTGTCTCTGTATTTGTTCAGTGACAAATCTAATGTGTGCACAGCAAAGTGACAGGCCTCTCTGCTGCAGAGAGAGGGGAAAAGTGGGTGCTCACCCACTTTTTCTCTACTTTATGAGAGAGGATGTATGACTCAAGTGTTGTACGTGTGCAAAAATGTCCAACTTCTACAAGGAGTTAGACTTTTGAGAGTAAGTTTCTGGGTAAGTTAAGGTCTAGATAATTGTTTAGCTTAAACTTAGTTAGAAGCAACTTGGGAGTATGGTAAAAACAAATTGAGTTGAGGCATCAAGTAAAGTTGACAAATTAAAAAAATAAAACTACAAAAAAGTCTCTCTGTATGGCACCACAAGCCTCAAAAACAACTTCAGTGCTCCTTGTCATACATTCTTGAAGGATCTGATTGGGTCAGACCAATGATCCAATCACAAATAGTCATGGACATTCAGAATGTCATCTGACGGTGACGTTTCAAACTTAAGGAGGAATGTGCAGGGTCTGCGTGCTTGACACATTTATGTAATCGTGGAGAGTGCTGGTGCACGCACAAATTTGAGATGCGCGGCGCAACAACCACGCAGTGGCTCCCATAACTGGTTAATTAGGTTGAAATCTGGTGACTGTGAAGGCGAAAGCATATGATTCACATTTCACACTTTTATACTCATCAAACCATTCATTGACCCCCTGTAAGGAAGCATCTGCATTTATTATGTTTGCCCACCTATTGAATCTTGTTTTTCACCTGTATCGTATTCTGATAATAAAAATATATGGACTTTTTTTTTTCGGAACTGTTATTATCAGTGGCTTTCACGTAGTCAGTCATAGTCATATGTCAGTTTGAGCATTACAGACAAGATACAGAGAGCAATCTCTCTATCTCTCTCTCTCACACACACACACACACACTCACACACAATCATGCTCTTCTTTTCTTTAGGAAGACAAGATATTTCAAGTCCCATGTGTGTTACATCCAAAGGCCTCTTTGAAAATAAGAGGCTGCTCCTCACACAGTGAGTTTCTTTACTACAGCCAATAAAAGTGTTACAGAGTGAAGATAGAAACTTTTTGTAGATATTGGAGGCAACTGGGAAGCACAAGCCTTTAATGATATTCTCACCTTTCATGACAGAAATATATCGAGAGACATTTCTCATACCAAACGTATGACGCCGGATCAATCAATACTCATTGTGTGAACTCTATTCTGTTGTCTTACACTCTACTGAAGCTTGTCAACTACTGTTGGAACATGTTTCTCACTTTTTTCTGACTGAAACTAATTTGTACAGCTAATCTCATAGGCCGCCACTGACCCAGCACCAACTGCAGTGAAAGCACAGTCGTATCTGCTTAGCAATCCCCCAGTAATTAAGGAAGGCCCGCACCATGCCTAAACCTCTCCCTGACACAGTGTTGTGTCTGCACTGCATGGAGACAAGGAGTCATAAGAGGCTTAAGGCTCATGTACCTGCTGCTCTGTGTGCGTGTGTGTGTGTGAATGTGTGTATGTGTGTGTGGTTCAAGAATAGCACGACAAGATTAAAACAGTGATCAGAAAAGTAGAATTAACCACTTTTACTGCTTTCCTAATTACTGTGAAGTCCACCTCTGTGTGAACAGCACTATAAATACCTACCGACTCCCAAGAGGCCCTGAAAATCCAACTTGTAAATGAAGGAACACACACACACACACATGCACATGCACACACACACACACACACACACACACACACACACACACACGCACACACACACACACACACACACACACACACACACACACACACACACACACATCCTTTTCACAGATTGACCAAAAACTGAACCCGGCACTTCTCAGAAACTGGGCCAAACCATATGTCCTTCTGCGTATTTTGGGATCAGCCTAATTCATTTTGATGATAGCATAAAAAATGATAGTTTCAATAAGAGAAGAAAAAAAAAGAATGAAGAAGAGGAAATGTGAAGAGAGCAAGAACAGACAGAGCTGGTAAGAGACTGAGAGAAAAAAGAAAGGGACCGCAGGAGGGAGGGCTGTGGGGAATACGTGTGATGAATCCAGGTCTTATGGGGAGTTCCAGCAGAGTAAAATAAGGTTGATCCTCAATAGGATCAGCATCCAGGGCAACATTACAATAAACGTAGATTTTTTTGACAGAGATAAAATGATCTGTAATTAGGACAAACGGCACTAGAAGCAAGTTCAAAGATTTTTTTTCTCCTGTGTAAATGGTTTGTGTTGATTCCCAGGATGGCATGGTTTAAAAGAGAAAACACAGAAAAGAAAGAATACGAGATGGAAAGACAGTATGTTCTTTAAGAGAGATGACTGGGGAAATTGAAACGTGAGATAATGGATCTGAGAAAGAGAGAGAAACGTGAGAAAGTGGCCCATGCAAGGTTCAATAGTTAAGAGAAAGTAGACAAGGTGAAGCCTGCTGTTGGTGTTTAGAACAGCAGGGGTGGGGGAGAAAAAGAAAGAGGGAGAAAAAGAGAAAGGGGGAGAGTAACAAAGCAAACCCCCTGCAGCAATGAGCGGCGATCCATCATCGGCAAGGCATGAAGAAAATGAAAAAAATAAAAAACTCATAACAAGTGTTCCCCAGCACACTCATCCCTTCATGCAGGTCACAAAAAGACATCTGTTGCCGCTGTCATTTACATTGCTCGGGTCTTTAATAGATGAAAACTGGCAAACTGGGCAAAAGAAAAGCCCAGTGTAGCTTAGAAAAATGGCAAGCCAGGGTGCTGAGGTGAACTCGGATTTATAAGGTCGAGTTGCAGGAAATGTAGCTGTGTTGACACTTCATGCTTCCTTTTACACAAAGACAATTCAAACAGGAATACCTTATTTATATACAGCATGCCGTTCAGATCTATTCATACAGTATGCGTGAAGACAGCCTGGCAAAATAGATAAATCAACATGGTTGTTTAATAAATTGTAATAATGTAATAAAGACTAAGCGCCAAAAATAAAGTTCAGTCAACGTCTGTTGTTCGTATCATTACCTTCAATGTTCTGTCAAATCAGGGTACCAATATATATTTTAAATAACTCCCAGAGTGCCTCACCGCTCCTCAGAATGATGCATTTACAACAGAAACAACTCAATTCTACTAGATACAAATGTACAATGACCAAACAGTTGTAATAAAAGGACAGCTAATGCTCCACAAAGGGCATTTGGAGCAGTAGATAAAAGATGCAATAAAAGACTTAATATTGTACTTTTTACTTCACTACATTTATCGGACAGCTATAGTTACTCGTGACTCAGATTAACATTAAGATTTCACATACAGAAAAGTGACGCAGCTCATAAAACGGGATGCATTCTTACAGATAAAACTGCCCAGAAAAATAATTAAACATTAAAACGCGTTGCTCTTGTCTTACATATAAAGACATCACTTCAACAATAAAGTAGGTAATATAATACAAATAATATGATAATATGAAACATCTTTTACTTGGACTGTACAAACACTGAACCGTTTCTCAAACAAAAATACGAGAAGAAGAAAACACTGGATGGATTTGAAGTAGAGATTCAAATTGTGTCTAATTCAGTCTTCTCCAATCTTAAGTCAATGTCATTATGTCAGAAAACACAACATAACTGTCTTTCAGTTGGCAAGAACTAAAAATACACAGACAATAGCTTTGAGATGAGCAGGGACAAAAAAGAAAAGGAGAAAAAAATGTTTTGTCCTTCAGCCGTGTTTTCACTACACTTTCCCACCCCATGCCAGTGACTGCAGAATAAACGGATATGTGAATTAAACCCCATTGTTTTAAAAAAGATCTGCTGCTAAAATTAGGCGCTGCTCTTGTTCTGCCTCAATGTGAAATAATGTGCCAGTTATGTTATGTTTGTGTGTTTTATTTTCTTCCTTTTCCTTTATCCCCCATCGTAATCTCGGGCTACATACATCTCGTGTTGTGTGAACAAGTGTGAATGGTGTATCCTATGCATGTGTCAAGGCAAAAGAGAAAAAAAAACACATACACACACATATAGTTCAGCCATGCGATTTTTGCAATTAGAAAAGACACAAAAATAATTATTCTGCAGCGCAGTCAGTCGACATATCCTGAGTCGATGATGCACGGATCACGTGTTTAATAAAAAAGGTTAATCAGTTGTTAATCAGAGGATTAATAACTTGTTATTTTCTTTACAAAACCATTAATATTATGCCATAAATATTTAATGTTGATAGGTCTTTTTTTTCCTTTTTTGGTGGGAGAGACTGGGTGGGGGTGATATGTGCTTGGTGATGCAGGGCAGAGTGAGCAATATCCAGGCATTAATGTGCATTAATCATGCTTTGGTGAAGACAAATAAATTCATTCATGTTTATTAATACAACCTTGGAGAAAACAATACTCTTTACATTATTCACTGAGTTATTAATAAAGGATTTATGAAAAGGAGGACCACAGGACAGAGACTCGGATCAGGGAAGAAGAAAAGCAGCCAAAAACAAGGCAATAGAAACAAGAAAAAGAGAGGAGAGGGAGGTCAGAGCCACAAAGCCAGGAGCACAAGTTCATTAATGTGTAGGATGGTAGGGGCACAACCGTTTAGGGATGAAGTGTGTGTGTGTGTGTGTGTGTGTGTGTGTGTTGTGTGTGTGTGTGTGTGTGTGTGAGTGAAACAGAGTGAAAGTAGTCCACCACTGGAAAGCTGGGGGTTAAACTGAGATTTTCTGCCCTCACTCATTTTCTCCTTAACAAATTACCCTGCCCGTTTGCTAATCAAAGCAAAACAAATATTGCTTTTCATTCGCTCCATTTGTTTGAATGAACATACAGACATTCCCAAAATACTCATTCCCAGCTCAGATGTAATTAAATTGTGCCTTTAGTGAAAACATGCAGTGGTACTCCAATTAGTTGTGTTTTTGTCGTCGGGTAAAGACGGAGATTGGCAGTGGGTGCGCCTCGGGCACCTCGGTGTCCCGAAATGGAAGTATGTCTTAGCGGGCGGGGTGGGGTGGGGGGGGGGGTATGTTTGTTAGACAATGTTTGAGTGCACAAGGCTGACTGCAATGACAGAAAAAAATAAGTGTTTGCAGAGTTGGTGGATGATTTAGTGATCTGATGATCTATTATCTGTTGTGGTATTACTGACTCGAAGAAGATGGTTACAGGTATGTAAGTAGAAAAGTAAGAAAAATATACTTTATTATATATTTGTTTAAATGTGGGACTGTCCGCAGAAAATAAATGACAGCACGCGTTGTTTGTTCAGTGCTTAAATATGACCAATGTTTGATTAGTTAAACCATGAATATGTTTTAGGCAACATATACCCCACTAGACAGGAGATGAGGGGAGGAAGCCCAGCCCCCAAAACCCAAAGTAGTTGCACCCAAACCAAGAACATTCCCTTAACCTTAACAAGTAGTGTCCGTGCCTGTGCACTCTTTAAACATAGCACTGGCATGGCACCGGCCAAGTTAAGTTCAATAATAAGGTTTTTTTTTACATCTAATGCCAATTCTCGCTTTCTCCAATATCTGCACACGGAAGTTATGGTTTTGATTACACCAGTGCACTGAGTTGAGGTTAAGGGTTAGGGTTAGGGTACAGCTAATGCCAAACATTAACTACATGTGAAAGCTCCCAGGCCTATCCACCACAATGACCTCGATAACCTGCTTTCTGCCTGGCGACATACAGGGTGCAAGAGCTCCTTTATTGGCACCGAATGTTGGTTCCATTCCCGGCCAAATTTAATTCAATGCATCCTGCTATTTGCAATATTAATTGTCAAGTAAAGGCAAAAAGCCAAAACCTGATCTTTGGAAATCACTTTGGTGAGTTTTCAATGACCAGTCAGTCAAAATGATGGAGAAAAAGAAATGGGGTAGCTGGTTTTATTTGCACTGTGTCAATGTTGTGTTAATGCACATTGGTAGTGAAGATTGGTTCTGTGTGCTGCTGTGAATCCATCTTCTAATCATTTCCTTTCTCTCCTTCTCCATCTTAAATGCCTCTTTTCCTTTTTTTTCTTCTTTGTCTTAAGCTCCAAATTGTGTTTTTATTGAAGGGCCATATAGATCGCGCAGCAAAATGTCATCCGTCAAGCTGTCGATGAATCCATCCTTTCATTTAATGATCAGCCTACCTGATATGCATTTTACATGGCTCCTTATACCTTTAATGGGAATCAATGAAAAGCAAATAACGCTAGGAGCCAGTAAGCTGCATGTCTGACGGACGGATGTGGACGCTGGTTATTTGTCAATACACACAGCTCTGTTCTTAGCCGTGTGGCTTTGTACTGTATACGCCTGGATGCATGTGGCTGCAAAGGTGGCTCACTGTGGGTTAGACACTGGCTTACATGAAGCTGTACAATCCCAATGCTACATTCTCCCGCTTGCTTTGTCTTCATAAACTAAGAGAGAGGAAGAGATTGAGTGAAAGAGACAGAAAGAAAGGAGAGGGTGGAAATGATGAAGGCAGAGAGAAAGAGAGAGAAAGACAATTAATGAAAGAGAAGGAAGAAGAGATGGAGAGCAGGAGGCTTAAAAGTAGGATGAAGCCAAAAGGCCGAGGAGGGAGAGAGAAGGGAGGGACAGCCATTCGACGTGGTTTCAGTTAAATACTGATTTCATCATAGGATTGGGGAGGAGGGGGTGGGGTGACGATGGTGGCTGTGGCTGTGGCAGCTCTAAAACACATAACTTTTTACGAAGTGAAAATCAAATATTAAAAATGACAGGCCTTATAAGTGTGCTGAGTGAGCTCGGGTCACGGAGGGAGGGAGGCGCGGGCGGCTTGTCAGCTACTATCTGTCAGGGCGAATTAGAAACAATCAGGGCCGAGTGAAAGGGAAGGTGATTGTTATTAAGCGGCGGGGCCCTGCGAGCCGGCGCCCCAGATGTGGCCGTGCATATAAAAGAACAGGAAGCCGGCAGTTTAATTCAGGAAGCTTGCCGAGGCGAGCGAGCAATGCCACAAAGGAGGAGAGAGGGAGGCGGTGGGTGCTGGGTGGGGGGACAGAGGATATGAGGGGGTTGGAGCTTCTTGTCGATAATATGCTGGAAGTTACTTTGATAACACATTAGGCCTTTTGTGGAATTGTGAAATGACACAACTTCTTTTTTTCTTTTTCTTTTCTGCGCTCATCCATCTTTGTCTTATACGCAGCTGGAAGTGGCGGGTCAGCCAATAGGAATAATCACGGGTGAAATCTAGATAAGTCGACCTTAACACACACACACACACACACACACGTACGACAGAGAGGTGGGGAGAGACAGCCGAGCCCATATATCAATTACAACCTGATATCCTGGGAGGATGATGGGACGGAGAGAGAAACCCCTGAACGGATGTGTGTGAGTGTGTGTGAGCTCATGTCTCAGCGCCCAATCCCCTTGAACGCTCTTTAAATCTTTTTCTATATATAATCACCTGACAGTGTCTCCCCCCCCCGAGCTGCTGTCGATGTTTGGTCTACGTGACTTTTCCTCCCGCGCTTGTGGACAAGCACATTGATGGACATGGACATGACTCGGTTTTGACTCCTTTGGTAGTCCTGTTATCTGTCAAGTTGCTCCCTTTCCTCTCTAAAACTCCTTCGAGACAGACATCAACGCCCACAGATCCCTATCGGGGAGAAGGGGGGTGAGTGGGGGTGCAGTGGGGTAGCTGGGTGGGGGATGTGAAGGGGGGCCTGGTTCATGTGTACAAGATGTTAGTCAGGGAAGGGGGAAGATATTGGAATGATAGGGAGTGACAGTAATCTGCCAAGAGGCTGCAGAGTCAAAGGCACATTGGCCATTGTGACACTTAGAAAACTACACCATCACACAAACGTGTCTCAATTGAATGTGTTGAAAGGCTATCAAACAAGGTCTGATCACATAATTAGCAATAATAAAAACACAAGTATTACCAAAGATAGATTTTACTACAAGCTTTATTTGACCGTACTTGGAGCCAATCACTGCCTTCCTCTGAGACACAAAGTCAAGTGGATCTATTGCCTCTCAAATAGTTTCACTTAACACCCGTTACGTGAAATCAATGGGAAGTACAGAAGGTAGAAAGAGCAGAAATGAAGGAGGTTGTTAAGATAGTTTCTTTCATATAGTGCTTCTGTCTCGGAGCGAGAAGGGCTTTGATTTCTATTTACTTTGTAGTGAGAGATATCGCAAGAAATGTTCTCTCTCCTTAAGAATCACTGATCATCCAATAGGTTGAAATAAAGCAAGCTTGTCACACGCTCCCTCTCCCTCTCTCTCTCTATGTCTCTCTCTCTTGTCGTCTTTATCGTGGTGATCAGTCAAACACTCACCTAACACAAGCCGTCTCTGGTTTCCACCTCCCAGGTTTTTCTCTGCGTTGCCGCTGCTGATGTAGCGGAGGTTATATGGTGTTAAACACAGAGCTGCTAAACGTTCCCCAAGGTAATAACAGTCAGTGTATATACAGTACTGTGCAGTACTGCGACGGGAAGTTGCTGCCAAGTGTGGAAGCAATGGTGATGGAGAGAAAGAGGCGAGAGGAAAGGTGAAAGTAGAAAATAAGGCAAGGAAATAAAATAAAATAAAATAATTAGCAGACAAAGAGGTGAAAAGGAGAGAAACGAAGGGTGCAAGGTAAGAGGTGGAAAATGAGTAATTGCTAAACCGGAGGTATAAATAAAGACAATTAGAAGTGATACTGTTGTGATGCAGTTGTATGCTGGTTGGTGAGTTAGCACAGGTGCATGCACTGTGGTTATAATTAAATCCAGCTTTCAGTCACGTCTAGATTCCACTTAAAACCCCCTGTCAGGGTCTTCATCAGCAAATTGATGTTTGCTCATGGGTTATGGGTTATAGAGTTGTCATGGAGTTCCTCCCCTCGTTCACTGACAGGCAAAGAAAGCCAAAAACTACACGTGCAGTGGATCTTTCCCTAAAATATTTTCGTCAAATACATTATACTTAGAGAGATAGATATTGACAGAAAACCGAGGCACCCATTTCTATGACTATGGTTTGGTCAAGATTAGGCAACTAAAAGTGCTTTGTCAGGGTTAAGGAAATAGTGTAGTCAAGCTTAAATAAACCAGTGTTGACGTGGGCCACCAGCCACCCAACCTCCTTGCTTTACAAAGTCACACTACTTTCATCTTTCCGGCTAGTTTTCTTCCTATTTCTAGAAGAAGAGGTTACGTTTCAAGAAAACCTAAATACGGGTTACTCTAAAGTTTGCATTAACCACAACTTGTGTCCTTTTAGGGGCGAGGACAGTCTCAGAATGAAGTTTGATTGCATGTCTATTTTATAAATCAGGTGTCAGGAACAATTATTTGAGATTCTCTTAGTGTGGTCTCCACTCTCTCTCGCCTGTTGACCAATAAGCTTGTTCTCTTTTGTGCAGAGACAAATTCAACTATATACTAGCTGGCATCAACTGAGCCATGAGCAAACCTAACATTTAACATAAATACCAGAATGAGTATGCATGATGACTATTTGCTGTTCATAAAACGATTTAGTAATATATTACTGATGGCAGGAGAATGTTTTCATAATATGTTTAGATTTTATACCCTTGATCAGCATATGGCAGCGGTCCACACAAACCCATAAAGAGCCCAGCTGTACATTCTTCCATCTAGTGATGACATCATTTTGTTTGAATGAGAAGTGAATTGTAGTAGTCCATTTTCACAAGAAAACATTGTTCTATCTATTTGCTCCAAACAGGCAAGACAGGAATTGTAATTTGTAGAAAATTGTTTTCTGAAGTGCCATAAAGCGATAGTTGGATGGATTGCACCCAGGTAGTGTTCAGAGGAGGAAAATGTCTCTTCCTCGACCGACTGACCTAAATTTCCCGTTTGATGAACAAAATATAAAAAAGATGTGCTATTTTTAAGGTATAGGAAGACAGGGCAGCAATGGTATATCAAGAAAGAAGAAAGTCAAAAGTAATATGGATGCTGTGGGAGGTGGAAATTGCCCCACTCCCCAATCCAATTCAACCCCCCCCCCCTTCCTCCAGGAGGCCAAATCCAGGCCATGTCTAAGATTTCACAACGATTAGCGAGGGAGGGATGAGGAGGGATATAGAGATGTACTAGAGTAGCATTAGCCATTAATCACAAAGGGGGAGGGAGACGGAGAGACAGGGAGACGGGGAGACAGAGTGATAAAGAGAGAGGACTGTCCTGGCGTGGCTCAGCATGGGACTTGTACTTTTGCTGTGTGGACCTCCAGGGGTCTTGTGTTTGACTGCTGAACAGTGGCTCAGTAGCAGTGGAGGAGCTGCTCAATGCTGGGCCATTGGAAAAGAGATTCAAGAACAAAATATATACAAACATAAAAATCCACCGTATCAATTTATTGCCAAAATCAGATATTTCTGTGTACGTGGTGTATTTTGCAGTGGAATTACATTTAATTATGTTTACAATTGAAAAGAATGTAAAGTTGACATTGCTGAGTATTTTGTCTGTAATGACAGCTGAAGTTTAAGTTTCTAAACTGGGAAATGAGAATACTGGATACTGCTACTCTACTACAGTATTTATTTCTTCCTCTTCAACATGCAACGCAACTGTTCTGTACATCTTGTTTTTTTTATTTGAAGTTTTATTTATTTTTACGAATAAATGTTCACACAACGACCTCTTCCTGGAATTGAGATGTGGATTCTGGGAAGAGTGTTGTTCTAACGCATCACCTTCACCAAGACTTGATAAATCATCTTAAACCACGTTACAATGAAACATTTTCTGACTATATTTAAGGGTTTGTTAGGCACAGCAAGTTAAGGTTAGGAAAATAATGAGGTTAGGGTTATAAGAAAGCAATGTTCACTGGTGGTAAAAACAAAGAAAGGGATGCAAACATCCCTTCTCCTGTGTCAAAGTCTCATGCTTGGTTGAGCAAACAATTTACCCGACCTCCTTCCGAAGAGGTTTTGTGGCGTAAAGTCACGCTACTTCCACCTTTGCTTCTGAGAGAAAATAGTTATTATTCACATGACCCCAAGAGTTTGCTTGTCAGGAAAATAAAAATGTATGTTTGACAAGAAATTGTCACCACGGGGTCGACTTACTAACACGTGACCAAGTATTGAATATCGGTCACATGATAAAGGGCAGTCAGTCTTATATCATTTAATGTCTCTGTCACACGATGGACGGGGGTTAAGATCTTCCCCCGTCACGACCACCTGTTGTCAAGCGACCAAATTACATACTTAGCTCGCATTATAACAACTAAACCATCTAGATGACAACTGGACAACTGCATCCACTGAGGAAGGTCATGCAATGTGGCTGAAAGCTTTAAAAACAACAACCATACTGCCTGGTGAGGACAGTCTCCAATACCAACATTGTCTTTAAACCAAATAGAATTTAAAATATCTTGAATAGAAAATAATAATAAAAATAATAATAATAATAATAATAATAATAATAATAATAATAATAATAATAATAATAATAATAATAATAATAATAATTATAATTATAATATATAGTATTAACATGTAAAGGGAAAAACACCAGCAGGAGTGGATTTAAATTGGGCTTTTATTGTGAAAGGTAAAAACTTAATATTTGTTGACATGGCGGAAAATAATTAATAATTAATAATAATAAGTATTTTTATTTTGTTACCTGCATAAGTATAGGTGCACATTTTAACCCTCGACAACGCTATGTTTTGGCAGGGAGGCAGTAGCTTGCGCGCAACGCATCCTGGTACATGTAGGCACTGCCGGCACCAGCAAGAGAACTCAGCTCTCTCGGTCAATATAGCGCACATGTATTGGAATGTCTTGCTTCAATTGACAATATTTGACCATCAACTCTAATTGGACATCACATAAAAGGTGGTGCATTTCCCGTTGAATTGTTAGCCTGGCTGTTATACTGCCTGCACACACACTTATCTTTGAGCTCGACCTTCCATGTGTAAATAAAGTGAAGGAGTTTTATTCGGAAACAGTTTCCACTTGTGTGTAGTGTGACCAGTACTACCAGCCTTGTCATATTCTATTGTGAAGCATACATATAAGGAGTAGTCAAACACCCCGCACCCCTAACATCACTATGGTGGGAGGCAAGGTGAAACAGGGTAACGATAAAACCAGAATGGCCTTCAGTTAGTGTTCCCTGCATTATATCTCCCCCACTCTTCCTCCCCCCCCTCCCTACACCCATTCCTCTCTTCTTATTTCTTTTATTTTATTTTTTTTTCTGTACTATGAATAAATTGAGTCTGTCCCGGACATGAAAATGTCAAATACCTAAAATACACCTAGGCTAAATAGCATATTAATTTTTAATGCCTGCTCATCCTATGCTGCTATTCTCATATCAGGCCTGTCTGCCAACAGCTGTTGCTGGCTCTCTGGCTGGGAATTTATCATCCATCTAGCTAAAGGAGGGGAGAGAGGGAGAGAATAAAAAAAAGAGATGGGAGACATTGTTCGGAAGACAAGGGAAAGGGGAGGGACAGATCCGTGTTTTCATGGATCCCTACCTTGTATTTATATCACCAACCACCTCGCAACTTTCTTACTTTGATATACGAGTGGAATTCAATTACACTAATGCCAAACATAAATTGTTCAAGATTCCTTCCTTTTCCCCCCTTCGCTTGTGTGTTATATCGTAAGCCTCCTCATACATAAAAGAGAAATAAGGAGCAGAGTGGTGACATTGACGCTGGAGGTAGTGACATTGGGGAGAGCGGCAGAGGGAGGCGAGATGCACTGAAGCAATGTGCCAGTGTGGGTGTTGAATGCCACCCATGTGCGTTTTTAGGTGGCATGTGGTGGATGATTATCATAGATTATCACAATCCAGATTGTTACAAGTTCTGTCTGCGCACATAGCAGCAGTGTACTGTAGCTGTGTGACTGTCTGTGTGTGTGTGTGTGTGTATGTGTGTGTGTGTGTGTTTGGTTTAAGACAGAGTGCCTTTGGGGATAAGACTAAATGGTGAGCGAATGACGAACAGTTGGAGTGTGTGAGCGTATGTGTGCATTTATTCGTGTGTATGTGTCTTGTTCTTTTATCGCTACAGTGCGAGAAGCAAATATCATACAGGGTTTAGAAAAATGTGAAAAATGTTTGAGTCGAGGGCATTTTCTCTACAGGCCCAGGAAGGAATTGTGTGTGAGCTTACCTTAACACACCAACTGCATACTGGAGTGCAACCTGTCTGTTCGGATCAAGTGGCCTCTCACTGTCACTCCTGACTGACTACTGCTTACTGGAATGGCCACCTAGAGGGAGAAACAGAGGAGCGGAAAGATTAGAAGAGGAGGTGATAATGAAATATAGACGTGAGGAGGCGAGGAGGAAGATGGACAGGGAATGCACGCTGAAGAGGAAGACAGTGATGGGTGTCGAGGAAGAAGAAGAGTAGGTGGGGGAGAGGTCCATGTCAGGATGAAATTCTAACAAATTCAGCGAGCGACGCTGCAGAGGTCAAGGAAACGCAGCCGAAAAAGGTTAAAGATGAAATCAAAGCCAGAGCGCTGCGGTGCCCGGAGGCACAGCTGAAAATCTATCCCTCCAAGGCAAGGCCACCGCTGACACGAGGCAGACAAGAAGCTAAATACTGCACGCCACTCGGGGATCTTTCATTTTCAACCGATCAATAAGGGCTTATATTTATCAGGGCCTCCGAGCAGCTGCCACGTCTGACAACCTCCACTTCATTTTTGCACTCCTCCTCCTCTCTTCTCTTCTCTTCTCTTCTCTTCCTCCTCCCCCTTGCACGCTAAATTGAGACCCATCGACCATGAAAAGGGGCAGAGACCCTGGATTGCCATTAACCCCCCTCGTGTCACTAGACTGTCTAACACACTCGCACACACACACACACACACACACACACACACACACACACACACACACACACACACACACACACACACACACACATTAATGCCTCGAGTATACAATTCTGCTAAAGGTCTGCACCCCCCTTCTTTAAAGAAACATGCCTTATCATTATGGCCTTGGCACAGACACCAGCACCTCCTCATGTCTTTTGTTCCTCAAGCTGCCCATGCCACCCAACACACACACACACACACACACACACATACACACACACACACAGACAAACAAGTAGACACACACTGCCCTGCGACAACCTGATTTCACTTTTAATTTCTGCCATTTTGAACATGTCTTTCCTTCCAAATTTATATCAAATAACAAAAATATCAAATCACAAATTAGCATTATAAATCTGAGGAGCATCACGAGAAGCGCAAGATTGGGTTTAGGGGTCTCAGTTAAAATAACTGGCAGTCTAATCATCTGCACAACAATATTTGCTGTGAGGCATTCTAAATAGATTATCGCTAGTCCATCTGTGTCATCATTGATTTATAAGGCATTAAGCTGCTTGGGGAAGAGAGAGGGCCTTGCCTTCTCTGCTGTTAAAGGGGCTTCTTGTTCAAATCAGGGGCACGGCAATGGAACAACTGTGGCACTCGTCTAACCTCCCCTTTAAACGTCAGGCGAGAGGAAGTGAAAATAGGACGGGAGTATCTTTTTTTTTTCCGAAAAGGGAAGTATGAATCCAAATTTTCTGCATCTCTTTTTGTTTGGCGATACAAAGAGACTGGGAGGAGGGGAGGAAGTACAGGAAAAAAAATACACACAGAGAGAAACAAACACACATGCACATACACACATGCAGTAAAAAAAACAAGGGACATCATTAACATATGAATGCTATATGCAAATGGTAGGGAGAGAGCAGATGTTGTTGCATTTAATTGACCTATATGTGAATTGCATCCAAACCTTTCAGTGTGTGTTCTGGGCCCACTGAGTACAGTTCTGACTTGCTTTCTGGTAACACTCAACTTATGAGCAGGGAGAAGAGCGATTTTAACTGTGTTTAAACATAAAGAGGGAGATGACTAAAAATAGAATAGAATAGCATTCTAGGGAAGTGTGTTTGCAGAACAATCGTGAAAACACATTGTTTGTCCTTGGTTCTTTCCTCACCGATGACATCTCTGCCAAAACTGATTGTACTTTGTTTACTAACAGGTGGTGAGGGAAAGTACATTTACTTAATGTTGAGGTACATTTACTTAATGTTGAGTATTGTACTAAAATGTATAGGGCACTATTGTACTTTTAATCAAATAGCTCACAAATCGTAGGTGTTACAGACTAAACTATCCAACGTATTGTTGTATCAAAACGCAACACAAAATGAAACACTGTCTTTTAAAAATATTTGCATGGAAACTATTAATACAAAATCAATACAATCAATACAATATCACAAAACATAATATCACGATACTCAAGTGTATCAATATTTTTCTCACATCCCTACCCAACAGTATATAGAATTGCAAAGATAATAAAAATGTGCACCACCCCAACTGGCGACAGTAAGCAGTGTGTTTTATTACTAATCCCAGCAACCCTATCTCTAGTTTTAAAAACAGTTTGAAGGAAACAGCTGCATGGGGATTTGTTCACTGGCAACATCTTTCCCACTCCACAAAGTGTTGCATTCTAATACCAGACAGGACTTATGGTTAGGTCCAGGCTTAAAAAACACCGGTTAAGATTAGGCAAAGACCTTTGTTTGGTCAAACATCGAAAGCCTAAACACATCCTGTCTTGTGTAAATGTTGAATTTTGAACAATTAAACCAAAACCACAATCTTTTTCTAACCATAACTAAGTGTTTGACCTAAATATATCAGTCAAACCTGGTGATTATTTACCTGGGTGTGAGCTACAGCACTGATGGTTTCTGCTTACTCACTAGCAACGTTGTTGTCTAGCTTGGTCCACGTAGCTTTGACTCCAGCTACAGAGGACTGTTACATTTACTCAACAATGGAATCAGCAAAGCAAACACTCTCCATACAACAGCTCTCTTTTCTCAGCAAGCAGAAGGAAACAAAACAAATCTTCATCTAAAAACTGTTCATGTAAAGTTAAAAATGTTCATTCACTTGGAGCACAAAGTACCAGTGTGTCCCCCTTGTATTGATAACGCAAATATTACATCTAATGTGTAATACTTTGTTTCTTAAAAGAGTTGAATAGAGTGACTAAGTCTGTTTCCCTACAATTATTGAAAGTGCAATAAATACAAACAGGACAGCCTACTTGTGAGGTCCTTAGTGATTGCTCATGAATCCCATTGTTTTATTGGTTGGTTGGTTATTGGTGCTGTCATATGCGCCCTATTTACACCCCTTCACTTATTATGTGGGATGTGGGATCGGGAAGAAAGAGAATCTTCTACTGTATATCTCAATTTGAAGTAATATTATAATGTTTCAAAAGCAAAAAATATTTCAGTTGTTCCTTTAAAATATGTATTAAGCTTGCTTGTATAGAAAATACTTTGAATGGCTTTTGCTGAAAAAATACTGATTATGAATAACATGTGGTTTGATATCATGAAAATGTCAAGCGGTCCTCTCTGACCTCTACAATGGAGTGGTAGTAGTAGTATAATAGAGTATTTTTTTACTTTGCGGTAATACTATTTATATATAAGTTTGGAAAAGTGTAACACCTTGAGGAGCCTGCCAGCCCCCCCTTTCTAAACTACATTGTATTGTGCAGGTAGAGACAGAAACAGAGACTTAGGAACACAGAGAGGAGGTGCAGGGAAAGTCACGCAGTTTACACTGCAATGTTTGCATGGGCGAGCCATGAACAACACAGATGCTATTTTCATCTGGGCCTCTGCCTTTCTTTTTTATTCTTCTCTTCCCCCCTTCCCTCCCTTCCTCTCTCTTTTTTTCTTTTACTCTATCCCTTACTTTCTAACCCCCCTCCCTCATTCTTGGGAATGTCATTAAATTGTATTAAATAGCCTTTTGTCCAGGGGGCAAGGACCACCCGATATATGATAATACATTAAGGCCCCAGTGTAGCAGCCACTGAGCCGAGACCATCTTAAGAACAAGCGCGGTGTGTGCCATTGTGTGTGTGCTAAAAAAGTGCATGGCAATGCAGGGAGGAGGATGAGGCGAGTTGGAGGGATAGAAAGAGTGAGATATAGAGAATAAGAGGGGAAGGGAGGGAGAGAACGAGGTGGGGTGGCTGCCTGCCTGCGCATGTGGCTCCCTAACAACTGTGACACATACTAATAGAAACATACCTAATAAATTACAAGCTTTCAGGGTCTGGCAAGCTGACATTTTCTCTGTGCGCGGGACAATTTCATATCTGCGGTGCAAAGTCGAGAGGCTGCTGGACCAAATTGCATCACACAGAGATGCCAGAGGATTAGCATAAAAATTAACACTTATATTTCAGCTTATTGTCAACCCCACTCCTGCACCGGCTGCCTCACAACAATCAATTCCTCTTAGAAATCTGATTAGATTTCATGACGCTTATTATCCCAGTCATGTCTGCCTGCCCCCTTCACCACCACCACCACCCCACACACACACACACACACACACACACACACACACACACACATACACACACGCACACACACACACACACACACACACACACACACACACATACACATAAACCATTGGCATAGTCAGAACACTGGCTGCCATGACCAGCCCAGACCATTTGTTTAAATAGGATCACGGAGAAAATAAATCTATAGGTGTGGCACTCCTTTTGACAGACGATGCCTCGTTCTCTATCTGAGTGTTTATCCTGTGATATTGTGTCTTTGACCTGCGTAGAAATCCACCCAGACATGTTGATATTGTATTGCTTGCAAGTCAAGTTCATTTAAAGTCTCTTCAATGGTTTGTTCCGGCGATGGCTGGTGGTCAACCACAAAATATGAGTGCTTATTATTCACCATTTTCATTTTTTTCTCAGTACGAATGAGCATTAAATTTAGATTATGATCTCACTGATTTTCCTCAGTCTTATTCATAACCAAATGCCACCAGGGTTTAATGTCTCTCTTTATTTCCACCTTCCCCCCTTCAAAATGAACTTCCCCGCATCTCATCCATCCTCAAGTACACAGCCGTCACAAATGCTTTATGTTTACAGCAGAAAGCTGGAATGATGCAAAAAAAAAGAAAGTCCCGTTTTGAGATCCCATGAGGCTGTCGCAATGAAATATTTGTCAATAACGCTTTCTGTTGAAGCACATTGCACAAGTATGTACTAAAAGCACAGCGCAAGTTGGGTGGCTTTGGTAAGACTCTTGATTGTTTAGACAAATGGCATTTCATCGCATCCAGATGTCTTTAAGCTGTGCTCAACTACCATCGCTGCTTTCCAAGGCGCAGGCTGAATGTATACAAACATCTCCTCATAACTGCATTCCTCATCTGGGCCTGAAAGCGTCACAGCGCTCGTCATTGAGCTTGGATGACAGCCCGCGGTACGGAGAGTTAACATTTCATATTTAGATTTTTGAGGTAGGGGCAGAATCTTTCAATAGAATGGATGCTTGATTAGTTTACCACAATTGGAGGTAATACATATTACCGTGCCAAATCAAAAAATACAATAAAATCTGACTTAAGTTGAAATCCGATATGGAGCTTTTGCGGTGCAACACCAGATATCATTTTAAAAGCATTTTTTAACTCTGAAATTTAAAAAACACAGGACAGGAAAAGCAAACAAGTGGCAGAGAATGAGGAGCACCCTGGCCGGGACAGGAGTTATAACATAACACTGGTACAAAGGGTCCCGAATAAAGACGCCCACAGGGTTGAGAGAGGGAGAGAAGAGAGAGGGAGAAGGAACACATCGTCTGATGTTCTAAGTGGATAACAACAGCTCCTGCTATGCAGCAGTGGAGGAGCAGAATAATTTAAACCAGCTACCCAGCTACCCCACCCCTCCTTCCACCTCCCTCACCCCCTGGCCACCCCTCTATTCTTATGTTAACACGGCTAAAGAGGAGTGGGCCACCCAGCAGCAGAGAGCAGAAACTTAAGTCCACGCTTCAGGAAAAATAATCCATCTCTCTGCCTCTCTCTTTGCGATGTAACTTTACTCACTTACACACACACATACCGCCTGGTAAGGGAAACAGATACAGAGCGGAGAGCACCAGTACATCTACTGTGCCTTTAAAGCATATTACTTTTCAGACAAGAGTTTGAAGAATAATAAACCGGGTGCTTAACTGGGCTATTTTCCCTTTCAGTTAATGCCATGCAACGGCAAGGCGGGGGCGAGAAGAATTCATAAGTCTTTAAATGCAGAGTAAACACTGCTTTCTTTGTTGATTGTAGAGCTCTGTTGTGTTTTTTTGTGGATCTTTCCCCCCCCTTCCTCTCTTTCTCTTCCTTTGTCTATCTCTCTTTTCCAATCTCCAACCAGAAGGGCTGCTGTTGTGTTTGGTCTCCAAACAGCACATCTGAGGTACACACCTCGCTGACATTTTATAGGTTCAAATCTCCGAGAATGGGAGAGGGAGGGAGTCATATTTTATACCGCCGGTTTATTTTAACGGGCGCTTGTAATTAACGCAGCATGTCCTCTATCTCCCAGCCATCTATGCCAAGGCCTTTATTTAAACAACTTTATTGTGAAATGTTTGCGTTCTCAGCGTTCGGCCAGGGCCCACACACAGAATATTATTTCATACTTCAAGGCGAGGATGGGGGAGTGCGGAGGGGGGGCTTTGGAAGAGTTTATGCTTTGAGCGGTTATTGTTTTTGATTACAGCAAGGCTCTTTTTAAAATGGATCAAGCCCGGTAACCTTGCGCACACACATTTACACACGCACAAACGCAGAGTCTCACACATCTACCGACTCGTACTGAAGTTGTGAGAGGCTGAAGGAGAACCTGTTTACAGAAGGGGTGTGCGAACCTGAAGCCTTTGCCCGGGCCAAATGCACAATCTCAGCGTGATTTATGAGTAAGATCACACTATTTATGTCCAAATGAGAGCACTTGTTTAATGCTGCTGCTTAGGGGCTTCTTTTTTGGAGTGTGTGTTTGTGTTCTTACAGGGTTTAATGGAATTTGATGGAGAGATTGAGTGTTTACACTTGTCAAAATGACCCAGAGTTAACACGGCGCTCAACATACACAGCCGTTTCTCGCACTCCATCGATGCAATTTACAAGATCAGACTGTGCGATACTGTATGAGCGCCTGATCAAAACCCACATGTGTTGAACATGCTGTTGCATTTTGTGATTGTCTGTGGTGAACATATGATCATGGTCTATTAGTGGTTTCACAATATTCAACATTTCCATATAAAGAAATGGATTTGATAACTTGGTAGACAGGAAGTCACGCACGGTGTGAGCTGTCAGCACATTAGCAGCTACATTTCCACACATTCCTGCACTTCTGATTCGCTTTGGTTGTTCTTTGTATGTGATTGCAACTGCAGAGTTGGGACACTGAATGGAAGGCAAATGTATATTGAAACCAGACAATAAAGCACGTGTTTATCTTATCTTCACTGTGTGGTCTTATGCACATTTTAGTAAGTGTCGCTCATGAACACAAACCATAAATGCATATATTAAACCTCATTCAGGCTACATTATGGGTTCCAAAATGAGAATGCAACCCATGTGATTATATAATAAAATGCAAAACAGTCTAGGTCAGCGTTGAAATATTTCTGATTCAATTCTTTGACCTTCATAAAACACAGCACATCAGATATTCTATTCTTATCATCTAATAATAGAGCATCCATGCTTATAATATAATATCTTACAGTGCCAGTGCATTACCATGCCTGCTGTCCAGCAGATCAGATGGATCACAGATTGCCTTGGGGAAGCTAAGTTTAGTATAGTGTGCTTTTAGTACACAGAGGAGATTGACAGGACAAACCTGTGAGAAAGAGGCAGAGAATGACTCATGACAAAGATTGTAAGTATAGCTGCTCTGCTGCAGCCTGCTTAGCCACTAAAATGCACGTCAACAAATGGATTTCAATAAAGGGTTAGTAAGTGATGCCGTGGGCAATGCTGTGTACAAAGACTGGAGGACCGAGAATCAATGGTTACACTGGAAGGGTTGGTCACACTTCACCAGTGCTGCAAACATTGCTGACACCAGAAAAAAAAGCTACACTGAATTAAAAGCTTGGTGATATCATCATGATGAGAAACACACATGCAGACACATTCTCATTTTCCCCTGTGGAATCAAGTGAGAAAAGAGGAATCTGCAAAACCATTTTATTCTGAAAGGGAGTCACCAGCATGACCCATGCTGGCCCTCACACTGTACGCTCACTGTAGCTTTATGATGTCTGTGCTGCTTGCAACAGGCTATGTCTGTTCGCTGTGATGTCTAAATGCAGCACTACACTTTACTTAAACACAGTCTCTTACCAGAGAGACCAGTATGTGAGCAGGTGGGAAATGTGTGTTTTAGCTAAACAAGTGTTTCTCATAAGCAGACCTGCTAGGGATGCAGAAGGCGGTCGGCACGCTCCCAGATTGGAGAAGCAGACAGGAGTTACCGCACCTAAGCTAAGCAATGTACTGCTGTGGAAAGCAAAACATATTTTAGCAAGGCCCACCTAAAAGTAGAATATTTGAACCGCTCCACCTTGCCGTGAGACAGCTGTACAGTTTTTATTTCCGACAGGGAACTGAAGCGTCTCATCAAAGTCAGCTGACTCCATTGAAATAAAACAATAAGTTTACCTCGCTCTACCGGGCTTTGGCGAGATCATAGATGAATATAACGGCTTCAGTTCCCCGTTTGAAAGGGCCGTCTGACGGCAAGGTAAAGTAAAGTCTTCTAAATATAGCGTACACTTAAACTGATATTGATTTTGTTTTTGGTGAGCCTTTCTTCTGGGTGGCCTAAATAAGTTTTGCTGCTGCCCCCGTACTCAGCAGTGCATTGCTTAACTTCAATGTGGGTGCCAACCGCCATCTACTGAAGGTAATACACTGACGATACCTCATAAATCCCCACTTAAGAACATCCAAACTATTATTTTAACAGCAGATACCAAGCTAAATCTTACACCAGAATAAAGACGGAGGATATAAAGCATATAATCTGTAAATAACAAAGCTAGTTAGCCTGCCAAATTTAAGTCATAATTATTTATATTCATAAATCATTAAAGTTAGCATGTTAGCTAATCTGCACAATGAAAAGGCTTTCACTAACTGTGTGCATTAGTCTGTCTCTTCCTGGTTCTCTCCCACCATCCCTGTTCCTTCTTCTTCTTCTTTCCTTCTTGCTGTCATTTTCCTCTCCTTGCCTTCTCTCCCTCTCTATCCTTCTCCATTCAACCTTCCCTCAGCCTCCTCCGCCTCCCCTCCCCTGTATGTTGTGGTGTGAGAGGCTATAAGAGGATAAAGTGAGGTGTAGACACTTCTTTAACCCGGCGGAGGCCAAACAGATCGAAGACAGAGAGCACCTGGCTGCTGGGTGAGCTGCGCTCTAAGAACTCTTATTCTCTCCCGCCTTTCTCATCACCTGTCCTTTTCTTATATACTGTGCTTCCAATCTCTTCTTTTGATCTTTCTCATGTACTTCTTTTCCCAATGAGTCGGATGTGTTGGGATGGTATTGTCTTTACTGTTAGAGAACAGGCAGATACATGCTTACACAAATCCAGACGTTTTCTAACAATGTGGCAAGTCTGGTCTAAAGCAAACTCAAAGTAAAAGTGCAGTGCTGCCAGGAAAATACAGTCTTTTTTTGTAAGTGTAATAGCTTTACAGACTATTTAAAGGCATAACATACAGGACACTTTCTCTCTCTGCCTCACACAAACACATTCCCAAGTGCTCTCCAGCCCAACAAGTAGGGGTAGTAGCCGTTCACCAGAGCTCTATCGATCGTACCTGGCTCCGCCAAACTCTCTACTGTGTCATTCAAACCTTTTCAATTTTTAATCACCAGCTTCAACATCAGAACAAGTCCCTGTACAGTCAAACACACACACACACACACACACACACACACACACAAACACACATTCACACACGCAAACACACGTTCTGTACACACACAGGAAAGAATGCAAAAGCCATAAAAACACACACAGCTACAAATGCACACAACAACTTAAAAACAGCTCTCTACTGTTATTACCCACAGCACCCTTATGCCTCCATCACCACACACACACACACACACACTCACACACACACACACACACACACACACACACACACGTACCTTAGGGTTAGGGTTGCACACATGCTTCTGCAGACAACAATTCAAAACGCTTTATTGTTCTCTTAATACCTGCAGGCAAATAACATTTAGATCTACATGCACACAAAGACTGTGCGCGTCTGTGATTGTGTGTGTGAGAGAGAGAGGGATTTAAAACTGTGTTATCACCTGGCCCTGTCTTGTGCCCAGCCCCAGACTGTAGCCAGCTCTGACCTTGGGCTCCGCCATATTCATTACATCATTAAGTTACCTCTTCATTAACTTTTCATTGTTTATGGAGGAGGCATCAGGAAGGAGAAGAGATGGGGGTGAGGTGGTGATGGTGGGGGCTCTTTATAAAAAAAAAACCTTATCCATGGATGGGCATATGGGTCCTGTTCTGACTGCCCTCGAGTCCCTCCCCTGCAGTTTGAGGGGAGGGGGGGGGGTTTGTGGAAGGTTTGATTCTCCAGACTGAAAGACGGGCACAAATAAGTACTCTCCCTTGACAAATACTGCCCTAGTGCCTTTGTACATGGTACTCAACCATCCATTTCAAATGTTATCAGCGTAATAATTAGGCAATATCTGTGGTTATTGCTAATATTCTAATACGTCGTATAGACCAAACTGCATCTACTACGTTGCAAAAGTGAAACTTGAAAACAACACGTTGTAACTTTTTGAACATAAAACAACTTCAGGTTTAGGCAACTAAAGTATTTGGTTAGGTTTAGGAAGAGATTGTGGTTTCGGACAACAACATGTTGTTGGCTTAGTGTTAGAGTTAGCGAACACGGGAACACCGGTCTCATTGGTCAAAGTCCTATCATAATTACTACGGTCACTAGAGGTTGGTGTTGTCAACATTTATTTCATCTCAGGAATCAACCGTGTGAATAGAAGATACAACATAAGAGTTGGAGCAGCAGCCCCCTTCTCACCCAAATCTATAAGGCTGATAACCACTGATAACGGCCATTTAATCAGTTGATTACATTTAAACCGGTGCCTCAACTCTCAACTAGAGGACCACTTCGTTTTTCCAAGACCCAACATACTATGCAAGTCAGGCAGGGTCCAAATTATATTCTAAACAGGTAGGGTCCCATTCCAATTATTCCACGCCTTGGATCTGCATGTCAATATGTCTAATATCTAAATGGATACAAGCAGACTAATTATCAGCTCTGATCATGTGGTGAATTGTCATCATTGCATGGGAAATGTACTTCATCTAAGGTGGGAGTTCACACTGTTATATTTATTTGTAGGACATGTGTTGCTGAGAATGTCCTCCCACGAAACACAACACAGTATCAGATGTTTGTCCAAAAAAGATATATGTTCCAGCAACAAAGCACTCCAGCTGCAAACATAGGAGTTATGATCCTTTCTGTCAGGAGAAGAAGAGGAAATAGTGTAATGAGAGTCACAAAGTGCGCAGGTCGAGTGGACAGAGGGACAAAACGTGGGACTAGAGGGCCGCTGTTTGTCAATGTTGGTTTCATTTGACAATGGTCACAATTGTTCCCTAAACTTAACAACTTAACACTAGTTGTGGTTAAATTACTTAGGACGTTTGTATTATTAGGCTCACATGTCTTCTTTGGCTGGCTGTGTATTTGCTCATGTGCATGTGTAACAGCATTGGGGTCAGCTTTTTTAAGCCTAACCTTGTTTACTTACTTGATTACAAAATTATTAATACAATCCTAAAAGTGACTAAATATAATAAAGTTTAATTTGGAGGACTTGTTGGTGTTGCTACTCCTCTCGACCACAGCCGCTCGTTAAATGGTGGCGTATCATTGGTTTGTTGGGGCCCACCACATTTTAAAAAGCAAATGGGTGTAATTATCCTCTGGTCTATTTCGGACTGGGTCTGAGTGTCCTCGGGTCCTTTTTGGATAAGATCTTTATTTTCACAAATGTTTTTCTGCACATCGGGACTTTCACCCCCAACTGCTTGGGAGTTTTTAATGGGCAGCTACCAGTGAGACTGTGTGTAACTGCGTGGAGTATGAGCTGAGTGTTACTGGTAAAGAGCAAGCAGCTCAGTGGAATATCGGTGGTTAAATAAAGGTTTTAAATGTTGCATTTGGCAATGTATTCAATGCCCTTAATGTGAAATGTGACTTTTTCCCACAATGTTTCGCTTATAAAGATAAGCATTTGAAATAGAAAGTACCCACAATTGTATGATATGTTACAATGAAACATCATCTATCTGAAATCTGATAGAACATATTTGCGAGTGCTGGCCTTGTAGCCACCAGGCGCTGTTGTGCTTCCACACTACTCTGGCTTTCTGTCATTAGCGATGCATCGCCCCGACCGCAGGCACAGATTGTGTTTAAAAAAAAAAAACTGTCCTTGCCAGCCACCATCTACCATTGCAGGCCAATTATAAATGGCAAATCACTATACAGCTTTGCTTACTCACTCTCCCCCTCTCACTCACTCTTTTTTAACGGCAGTGCCTGGCCAGACTCCACTGCTTCTCTTGAATAACATGTGTAGACGGCCCTTTGTGTTACAAGCTGCTGGACGCTTGTTAGTTCACACTTTTTCACCGACAGAGCTTAGAGGGGGGGAAAGAATGATAGAAATTCATACATCACCTTGAGCTTTTTTCACACTTACAAAGTGTGATTCTAATTGTGCAACATTTTTAAGTGATATCAGCTGAGGAGAAATTGTGGTTTTATACAAGTCTTGAGGTAATATTAAAATGTCAAATTACTTTTCAAATACTCTACAAGGAAGATCACTTACCAATTACTGAACCCTAATCCAGAAAGTAGAATAAATCCTAAAGAGAGAGGAGGAACATTTATCACCACTATTCCTTAAAAGCTGTACATACGAATGTGTACTTAAGCAAATCAGCATAGATAACAAATACAATTTAGAAAAATCTGAGATTTATTTTGCTGTGATGAGCATCATCATCAGGAAGAACAACATTAATTGTTATTTTGATATGGAATACTCAGATTTATTCCTCATCTGATGTGTCATCTATTAGTTAAAGCTTTAAGCCCTAGTCTACTCTACACAGTGTGTATTGAACCTTAAATGCCATTATGAGGCCAGCTCTTTATTTAGCTACATTAGATTTACTCACAACCTCAGAAAGAACTTCCTTAGGTTGCGCAACTTTAGACTTCCTCATCCATATTAGTTTGCTAAATTTTAAATAATTTCACTCTATTACCTCTCTGGAAGAGCTCAGAGACAAACAGCAAAGTACAAATACACAAAGACGTTTGTTAAATGCAAGACGTGGTCTCAAGAATCCACAGACTGCAAAACTTGAACTTGAAATTAAATAAATAGCTGAGAGAGCGTGAAACTCCCTCTAAATCCAGTGATCAAGATAAACACAAGGACACAAAGAAGTACACAGGAGATAATGAGGGGAGAAGCAATACAGATATCAGACTTTGTGCTCAACACCGAGTTTCTTGTCTGAAATAACATATACTATGTTTTAGGCATCGAAACCGCTTGAATGAGAAAATGGATGATTGCAATGCCTGCATGCATATACAGTCAGACAGTTGATGCTATCTTGCAGGTCTTGTTTTCCAGCAAGTTGCACCATTGAAAAAATGTGTGCAAAAAAACCAGGTCACTTGTTTTTTAGTCTGGTTTATTGTGGCAGCAAATGAGATGTGGAATAATTGGAAGATGTAAGTGAAAGTGAAAGTTCCTTTCTCCAATCTTTCTACTACCCCCCTCCTCTTTCAAAGGCATTTCCATATTCTGTACTGCTAAGACTTCATTTACTACAAGGGAAGTGATTTAGAAAAAAAAGTTATTACCGTTAGTGGCTGCTTTGAAATCGACAACAAAAATCTAATTCATGTAAGCTGGCCAAATGGTAATGGAAATGCCAAATCTTTTGACCAAATGTGGCAGAATTAAGAAGAAGGAAAAAAAAGGAAAATTAGGCCAAACTTCTCTTAGCAAACTTAGGTGCTCATGAAATTTAACCACCCAAAGCTTCTGAAGGCATGGTACTTATACAAGCGATCGACACCAAACTTTAGAGCCATTTTACTGATATTGTATTGTGCTGAATTAAGAATTATTAGTTATTGTACTTGAAAATGTATTATGACTATTGCAAAGTGATTGTTTTTATAATTATTGAAATATAAAGCAAGCATTAAATATGTTCTCGTGTTTTAGTTTGCCTTAAAAGTACGGTCTTGACGCTGCCTGCAAGCACTTTTGGTCCTTGGAGCCGAGTCGGTAGACTCCCTGCAATGAGTCGGAGATGGACGATAATGTTGTCCGAGTTAAGAAATGCAATGTCCAGAAGGTTGTTGGCTGTATGATATGTATGCAAGACTATTATGAGTGAACACAATTGAAACATAGAGGCAGATAACTGCTAATTTGAAGAATCTGAAGAGATGCTGAGCCTGGCATTGTGCACGCACCACCATTGTGGACTTTTAATGTTACACGTGGAATTGAACTAATTGACTGAAACAGCAGCGAGTGAGCACCCGGTCCCTAGAAATCTGACTTTACTGAGATGTGACACTTTCTCAACACAGTTGTATCCTTTGGTATTCCTGCTTGGCACATGTGTGTACTGTACAGTATCAGATTACAGGTTCTGAAGTAGTTCTCAGATAATTACCTCTCTGTCTGCAGCTGCCATTCCAGCCACCAAGGTGTGAAGTTGCTGTATGCACCTGTAAGGTGTCAAGGACTCTATTTATTGTAACCACACATTCCTCTATCCTTGCCTGATAAAGTACATACAATGTGCTTAACTCTCCCAACAGCACAACAGAGGGAGGAAGTGAGACAGAGCATCAGAGAGCATGTACGTGAGATGAGATGGATTTTTGTTTATCTGACAGGTAACATCCCACCTTTTTTCTTTTCTGTCTCACAGACAGTTGTGTCTGCCTCACAGCATTACTGTCAAGCTGATCTATGGTGGAACCACTCTAACTTCCCTCTTTCATGTTAGCCTGATGGCTGTATTCACAGATAGCTTGTCGGAGCAGGCCCATTTTAAATCGGTTTGAGTTTTAACAAGTATGGAAGAGTATTAAAGCCAGGTCAGTATGTTGAAAAAAGTTACAAGATTATATTAAATCATTTGCGAATAATGACAAAGTGTTGAGAATAAAGTTGAACTTTTGAGAACAAATCAAACCAGCGTTAACGCATCATACTGAAAGTTCGACTTTATTCTCGAAAAGCAACATTTATGCAAATTGAATCATCCTCCTCCCAATTCCCCGTAATGCCTGGCTCTAATACTCTTACTGAGACAAGTGTTGCAGAGTAGTTTAGGCTGTTAAGGCTATATGTTAAAAATGAGAAAATCAAGTATATTTTTCACTGGTTCTCAGTTTAAAAGGGAGCAGGTTGAGATTTGAGAGAAGGTCAGCATGTGGTTAGCATGTGCAGAAAGATGGAAACTCTTTTACGCTCTAACATCATCAGGATCTGTGGAAATGACCATGAGCGACTGATTTCTGAACTCCAAACCAAGAATACGAGTCTGGTTACACTTTTCAGAGATGCTGTTTTTAATTTTCCTTATCGCACCTTCTGTGTATTCTGCTGTGGTTTTGTAGTTCAGTGTGACGCACAGCATAACACTGACCGACTCCAAATGATTCAGCTCAACTTTACAAGTGTAAGCAGCATTCAAAACATTTCAAAACAAGCGTAGGTGGTTGATACAACTGGCAATATGAGTTGTTGCAGAAAATGCAGAGGTGACTGGGATCAATAGCGTTAGCGCTGAGCGTACAGCGTGTCGTCATCAGACCACACACAGACCTCACGCGTACCCGCAGCAATCCGAGTGCTGCCTTCTCTGTATGACGGGGAGCACCACAAGGGAAATGAGGTACTGTGTGTATGAGTGTGTGTTGTGCACATGTGTGTGAAGGAGAGAGAGAGAGAGAGAGAGAGAGAGAGAGAGAGACCTCAGAGCCCAGGGGACAGAGTGTCACATAAGCTCCATCACAAGGCCGCTTTATTGGGCCTGGCATGGGTCAGACCCCTACTGTCATCTTCAAATATGCCTGCCACCTGCTCTCACACACACATACATGCTCAGACATCCATATGTGTGAACACGCTTACCACACACACACACACACACACACACACACACACACACTCATGCATACACAGACCAGCACACATGGCTTGCAAAGAATTCATCTGGTGTTTTCTGGTAATTGCAACAAAAACACCAAATCTGGACATGTCACATTCATTTCCCAGGACCCCAGAGTGGAGGGCTAATTTCAAACAGCCTCCCCCTCTCACACGCAGACCTCTGTCTTTTTTTCCTCCACCCACCCTTCTTCTTGCTTTTTTTTTCTTCTTCACCCTCTCATCTCAGTGGAGGAAAAAAGGACCTCTTTTATACACCGGCCAGTTTTGCAGACGGTTATTTGCTTAAGAGAGGCAAAACTGACTGATATTCTTTATTCGTCTACCCGGAAAGCGCTCATGCCACTCTGCCTTCAGATTCCACATGTCTAAGATATACGCCCAGGCCTCCGTGCCAGGGACTTGGCCGCCAATAATTTAAATTAGCAATGCAATAAGATTTGCAACGCCACCACAATCAGTCCTGAATGCATAAGCAAATCAGCTGCCCCTCTTTTGCTAATACAATGTAGATTTAGTACATCTGATAAAACAGGCATGCTTACTGTGTATTCTGCCATTTTTGTCTTACTTACTTACTTCGTGGTCCCTTTTTATAGAAATGCGAATGTATCTGCTACCCACATACAACTGGCACACTGAACTCTTCATTATCACAACATTAGCTCATGTGTGTAAGAGTGAGTGTGTATGTGAGCGTCTGCAGCATGTGTGCGCTTTTTTCCCTCACGAGCACAAGTATGGTTGTGTGTATGACCGTGTGAATCAGTGTGTGCGCACATGTCTGTTCTGTGTGATAGTGTGTGTGTGTGTGTGTGTGTGTGTGTGTGTGTGTGTGTGTGTGTGTGTGTGTGTGTGTGTGTGTGTGCGTTCCCTGATGGAGATAAGTCTGAGTGGTTAGGAGGGAACAGATGTCAGCTGGTGTCGGCTGCCAGGAAGACTGAACAAAGCCAATCACGTTACCTTCCTGTCCAAAACGCATGGCAGAGGGAGACCTGCATCTAACAACAATTTGCGGTATTAACTCTGAGCATGCCACCCTGCCTGCACCCCCCACCTCAAACACACACACATACACACACACCATCATCCTGTTAGGAATAAATCTAGTAAACGACTGGTGGAGATATGAAAGATTGCAGGGGAAACTAACAAAATGGCGTCCGTAATTTGATCTGCCCTTGTTGCTACAGTAGCTTAATCATTCATAAGCCTGTACAATGGAATGACTGGCAGGCATTACTAGTCTCTACCAGGGTCCTTTGTTCTTTTTCAAAAAATTATTCTTTACTGTTTTTCCTTTGCAACCTATCATTCATTAAATCAGACGTCTGAACTCTGGGAATTGTGTGTTTTTACACAGCAGTGTAAACGCGTCAAAAAACAGCATTTCAATGTTAACCGACTCACTGCTTCAAATAACAAAATGTTCCTTCTCTTTCCTCTCCTTCTGTCTTCTCTTTCAATCCCTCTCTCTCATTCTTTCTCCGTCAAACACAATCATATTAGCAGTAAGTTCCTTCATGCTCTAGGATAAAAGTGCAAAAGCTAATTTGGGAGAGAAACACACAGATCTTGATTCTTCTGGAAGAGGAGAGTGAGTCATGCAGAAAAGCATATTCACCAGAAACAATAGGGACTAACACACCCACGCATGCATAGATACAGTAACACAAATATCTGAATTGCATTGTAAATAAGGACATGTGTCAGAAATGTCCAATACTATAACCATTTTATTATACAAATGCAAAATGTAATTATACGGCCAAACAAAAGCCTATCGCATATGTTGATTCAAAAGTTCTCTTAACACTGATGAGACCGGTTTTTAAGAGGCCTGCAAACCACAAATTCCTCTTTCCCTCAAGCCAGAGTTTAATCTCAATCACAGCAAGAGCTTCTGTTTTGAGGAGGAGTACAGTTGTCCCAGTAGGATCGGCAGACAGACACACATGTCCCTGTTGGGCAGCAAACTAAAGGACCGAACTGTCACAGCCGGCCATGTTGGGCAGAGGGCTAAAATGGCGAGCTCTGGGACTGAGACATCCCATTTCAGTCCTGTGGGTTGTATCAGATCCAGTCAAGCATGTTTGACCTAGACTGAGTCAAAAAATCTCCCATCTACACAGAGACAGTTGAAGCTAGAAGAACAGTTTGAGATGACAGAGTAGGGGTGGGGGAAACAATCGATTCATGTAAGACTCGAGATTCTGATCTTCTAAGATTCTGAATGGATCAAACTTCCAAAAAAATCTTTTTTTAAATTAAATTATGTTGGTCAGTAATCCTACACACCAAGTCAAAGTTGTGTCAAGCATGATTGTGTGATTTGTTGAAAAACCACGCAGAATACCATGTTTTACATGTTTTTTTTGTGCACAATTTATGATTGAAATTGGCAAGTTTCTGAGAAATAAAAAGGAAGTTAGCCTAAATTTACCAATTGTATTTATGTAAGCATTTGTATTTTTTGTTACTAAACTATTGAGTACATTTGTTTTAACTTTTGTCCTCGGTATGCCTTTGTATGTTTACATTATTGCAATCAGTTGATATACATTGTTTCAAATATAAAAACTCCATAATCTTAAACACACTCAACTCTACTCTACTTATTAACGCACAGCAGACTGGAGAAGATCATGCAGTTAGTCCCCCATGTACTAAATACAGAATCCATTTTAAATCGGGAATTGTTGTTGAAACAAGTATCGATTTTTGAATAGAATCGTGACCAAAGAGTTGAAGCTGAATCGTGAGATACCAAAATCATCCAAATAGATATGTGTTTGTGTGTGTGTGTGTGTGTGTGTGTGTGTGGGAAGAGCAGTCGCCTTGGCATCTTAGCCTTGACTGACAGATCCTTCGAGATTGTTACAAATCTGTTGACCTTTGACTTCCCCACTGAGTTGTTAAAACCACACTCCATTTCCCTTAAGACTTTAACAGCCTGCACAAGGGGTGTATGTGCGTATGTGTGCATGTGCGTTTGCCTCTGTCTACGCGTGTGCGTGCGCGGTGTAACCCTGAGGTTAAAGAGCAATCTGTAGCCAATTAAGCGCTTCACTAGGAGGGCCCTGCTTCCATGAATGAGAGGAATGCTCCACGAGCTTGAGAGAGGGACTTGACTCAGTGCGTTGGAAGGAGTATATGTGTGTGTGTGTGTGTGTGTGTGTGTGTGTGTGTGTGTGTGTGTGTGTGTGTGTGTGTGTGTGTGTGTGTGTGTGTGTGTGTGTGTGTGTGTGTGTGTGTGGTAGGCAGCTGTGTGTCATGGTTGAGACGTTTACAGTGCAGGTTTGTGTGCTGGTAACAATTAAGTGTCAGGGAGCTAATGTAAGGGTTTAAAAGTTCAGCACATACAGAAGACTGGTGTTGTAGAGAGCTTGAAAGCAGCAGGCCTGACCTAAAATTCACCACCTACTGAGCCAATCACAGACTCCCAAACCTCTAAAGAACAACAGGTGAGGAGGGTAAAAGTCTACTATAATGTTGATATGCATCCATGTGTTTCTTTCCCCTCAATTATATTTAGAAACAAAAATAAGTTCTGCATTCCAATGATGAAAAGAAAAGTCTGTACTTCAGTACTTCAAAATGTTTTTTTTATTGGATCTTATGGTCTTAAAGAATGTCGATTACTATGTGTGGTGTTACTTTCTTCTTTTTGGTGGTCTGGAATTACATTGTACACACTGAAGGAGTTTGTAATGACTTCAATTTGCGATGCCTTTTGTTCTTTGGAAAAAACTGAGAAATGAGAATTGAAGATTCTATAGCAAATAGAATAAGGCAAACTGTAATATTGTGCCTTGGAACACATTTGATTAATTACTTTACAAGTAATGGGCCGAAAAATCTGCTGATGTGCTTCAGCGTCAAGCCTTCATCAGAGTCAAGTCAAGGTAATTGTTATCTAAATGGCCGACAATCACGAATGTGCCTCACAGTACACGGGAAAGATCTGTCCATAGTGGGGTTGGGCGAGTGGACGAATGTATCAGCGATAGGCTTTGGGCATCGGTGGTTGTTTGTTTTGGCCGATTTTCTGTCATTTTATTTTGCTAACATAATAATCTGCCCCCGAAGAGCGAGTGACAGGCGCTGCTCAGCGAGCAGAAGAGAGACAGCGGGGACAAACAGCACTGAGACACGGCACATTTTCACTTCTAACTCAGTGAATTACAGACACCGATATATCAGTAAACACTGGTTGTAAGGCTGACGGTGGCCGGTTGTACATTTTTTTATACATCCAATCATAGTCGATAGGCACAAAAAGAAAATTGAAGAAACCTCAGGATCGGCTTCAGAGGATCAAAGAGAAAATATGTCATTAATACGTTCTCTGCAATAAGAAGGAACACACCTGAGTGTCACAAGACCAAACTGTCTTACACTGCAGAAGCTGAGAATGCACTTGTTCTGTTCCTACTCTGACCTGTCATGATGTCATGAGCCTGTTGAATAGCATAGCATTCAAACCAAATACTGGCAGAATTTTATTTGACAGTTGTCTTTTTGGTTGTGAGTGTCAGTTAGATAAAGACACAAATCTCTTTGAGGAAAATTACATTCAAAGCAAGAAAAAAGTATGTGAAGCAAAGTGAGGAGAGGAAATATAAAAGCAAGAGGGCAAGGAGGGAGGGAGGAAGGAAGGAGGGTGAGGTCGATGTCCATGACGCTCTCCTTCTCCCGCCCCCCACCTGCACCTCCTCCCAGCAGCCCCTGCCATCCATCAGTGGGTGAGCAGAGAGGATCGGGGCCCAGAGTAATGAGCCGTAAGCCCCCTTACACGTGTTGACGCGCCGCTAAATAAGATCCATTTACCTAGGCTACCGCCGCCGCGCCCCGCCGACGACTGGAGGAGAATGCGCCGCCCTCCCCCCCCACCCCTCTCCGACGTGCCTCAAACACACCTCTTGTCATGCACAGTGCATTCTGGCTGAATCTGTGTGTGAGTTTACTTCCGTTCCTCTCTGGCTGTTGGTGTCTATCTGTAAATCTGTCTGTGTGTGTCTCAGTGAAACAATATCTTTGTGTTTGTGCCATTCGTGTGTATGAATGAATGTGTATCGTTCGTGTCTGTGTGTGTGTGCCTGTGGGCAGGGAGGACGGCATGGTGATCCAGTTACTCAAGACAGACAGAAGCAATCGTTCTCCAGTTACAGAGTTTTCTCCTAGACTTGAGGGCATCACTGTCAAGTGTCGAGGCCATCAGGGAAGTCTCGCTTTAGACGATTACACTCAATCTGGTTTGTGTGTGTGTGTGTGTGTGTGTGTGTGTGTGTGTGTGAGTGTGAGTGTGTCTGTGTTATGGGAGGAGGAACATGATGTGACCTCCACTGCTCTAGATGCGCTACACTGAGGGTTAGTTATTTCCTATATGAATGTTTTTGTAGTTCTTGTGTTTTTTTTCAAAATTATCGAAAAAGTTGCTCTTCAGTTTCATGTAGGGTTACAGCGAACAGAAACAGAAACTTCACAATATGCAATTGGTTACATTGGTAAGAAGTGCGTGTCATTCTCAGCCCCCAAGTGAAAACCAGCCACTGTATGGGAGCAAACGCTGCTCATACAAAGCATCCTCACATAACAAAGGAGGAGAAAGGCGAGAGACACAGAAACAGAAAAAAGGACGGAATCTTTTTTTTGTGCAAAATAATGGGAAGAAAAAGGTAGAAAAAAAAGGAAAAGTGAGCCGAGGAGAAAGAGCCACGGGTAAAAAAGAAAACAGGCAGAAAAAGGGACAGATGAGTGAGCAAGGCTTTAGTAGCGCTGTTGGGGTGAAAGAGAATGCCACTAATAATGAGATGTCTATTTTACCCACCAGCTCTCTGTCTCTCTCGCTGCTACGCCTGTTTTCCTCTGGCCCCCATTATCAGTGCTCTTGAACCCGGGGATAACAATGAGTTCACAGAGATTGAGAAGTGCCTAGGCCTTAATTGTATGTATTTAGTCACGCAAACAGAGGCAATGGCCTGAGAACGCCTAGTTAGCCAATGACATCATTTAGCCACACAGCCACTTTAACTCAATGGGGCTGCTGTTGCGTACAGCTCTCTGTCACTTTACCCTATCCCTGACTAACATCGCTCTGTGTCTCCGTCTGTCTGTCTGTTAACATCGAAAGATTCTCTCAAATGATACTTCAATCACTATCTTATTTTTTTTTCCACTCAAACTCTGTATGACCTTTATTCACGCCTTGTATTTATTTGTAGAAAGTGAACTCTATTTGCCTTTGCACATTCGATCTATAATAAAATGTAATCCATTTCTAAATACCCAACATCAAAAAGCATCTCTGCCCATCACAGTTGTCCTGAGCCCAGGGTGAAACTTTCAAATAGCTGGTTCTGTCCAGCCAACAGTATTTCATTTACAATTATATAAAACAGAGAAAAACAGCAAATTCTCACATTTCAGAATCTGGAATGAGAAGATTTTTTTTTTTTCCCTATCAAAAGAAATGATGTTGATCTGCTAAACTTTTTATCTTTATGATTTGTAATATTTTATTTAGTTTTATTTGCTCTGTGTTTGTATGTGCGTGTGTGACAATCCATGCATCTGAGTGTGTGTGTGTGTGTGTGTGTGGGTGTGTGTGTCTGTTTGTTTGCATGCATACTTTTGTCGATCAATGGTGGTTGCTGGCAGTCACAAAGATGATGATGGCACAGAGATGTTAGTGTGCCTCACTTGCTCGGCACAAAGAAGGGTATGTGTGTGTGTATTTGTGCGTGTGTGTGTGTGTGAGCTTGCGGTGTGTGTGTGTCTGTGTGAGTGTGTATGTGCGTGCGTGCGTGCGTGTGTGTGTGCGTGTGTGTGTCAAAAGGAGGGGTGATTCTCAAGCAGGGGTGTCAGCACTTGAAAAATCAATCACCATCTGGGCTCATTTCATACAAAGGACGGAGGGAGGGGAGGATGACTCACAAACACACACACGCACACACACACACACACACACACACACTTCTTGCATCTTTCATTTCATGCAAAGACAACAGAGGGCAAAACTGTACAGCGGCTAGGTGCCCCTCTTGTCTCCTGCCTCTCTGTTTTAAGTGAACACACACTCCTCGTCTGGATCCTGCTGGTATAAAAGCAGGTGCAATTTCCTCCTCTGCCCTGCACCTCCGCTTGGCCCTTTTCAAATCGGAGGTTGTAGCGAACGGCGAGTGTACAATTGAGGAGGGAAGGGTCGAATATGGCGGGGTGTTTTCGGTGGGAAGTACCGTCCACGCTGGGGCCTATCTAAGCCATTAGCCCAGTGCTATGTGAACACACGGCATCAGGGCTGGTGAGCAAGGTCACCCAAAGCAAACAGGGATAAGAGGAAAGAAAAGCAAAGATTCATCTGCTTGAGCTAGCACCTCATGTCAATGGGTTTACCTCCTATTCACCATGGCACTGTCCTCGTTTAGACGCTGCTTTAACTCGCTTTTAGAATCTGTTTTCAACTTCGCATAAGGCACTTTTATGTGAGAAAAGTGAATGTTTTATGCAAACAACATTTTTTTTTAAGTACACACAAAAAGCGTCAGAGGTTGAAAGTGTGTGTGTGCGTGTGTGTGTGTGACATGATTTTTGCTGCGGCGCTGCCTCCTTTCAGTTGCACAGTTGTGTGAGAAATACCAGTGGCAGAGGCTGCTGAGGCAGCAAAAGCATTTAATACTCAACAAACAGTTATCTAAGCCCATATCCAATAGCTAGACACAACTGTAATGTGACCTACATACTAAGTGAATAGGAATTTTTTTTGTATGTAGTTTGGGGTGCGGTGGGGGTACAGGGCACATTTTTGTGGGGTTTAGGGGGGGGACATGAACAGAACTCATTCATGTCAGTAATAAAAATATTCCTTTTTGCTCCCCTTCCCTTCCACTCTTTTTTTCCTTCCTGAGCACGAAGAGAAAGTACAGTATAATGTGACAGAACATATTGTGCCCTCCTAGGCTTGGAACTCTCCCTCCTTTGTCAATTCTGACCCTCTGCAAAGATGACTTATTTTTGAGAAATTAATGAAATGGCAAGTGGAGGGAGGCGTCATGTGATTTTGTTTGGAGGTTGAAGCATCTGTTTCAGGGATGTAGCGGAGGGTGAAGACCCATTATTTTGTCTTCTTACTGTTCCATATAAATCTCTTTTCTATTCTCATTTTAAATAGATTTAAGGTGGTATAAATTAATGCTATATGATATTGTTCCCATGGGTCCTTGTAATCCTTGAAAGTTTGTGAATTTAAAGGGGGGAAAATCAAGGCCTTGAAAGTGTTTGATAACTAGACAAAAAATAGACAAGCGTTATTTCTTTTGATATTCTATCAAGTAAATAGGCTGCATTCAGCTGTCTGCAGGTGTGTCTCCTGTCATTGTTTCACGCACCACCTGCCTCGAGAAAGTGCGACGGTAATTTACCATCATCTGTGTCTCTATGCCGCGTTGGATCCTTGAATTTAGTCAATTGGGCCTGGAAAGTCCTTGATACATTTCTTGAATTTGATGTTTAAGAAGGTGTGGGAACACTAAGATATTTTATCGAAAAATAATAAATGTAATTTGTGTTTTGCTCATGATTATCTTCCCCACCATTGCTTTATAAACCACTTTATGCCGGCATGGTTTGGGTTTCTTGTTATTTTTGGCGCTAAACCTTGAGAAGGGCACTGTTACAGCTTGTTGCAGGGCACAGAATTAAAAGCCCATTATGCATAAATTGAGGCAGAAATGGACAGATTCATTTCGGAACAATTTTGATGGGTTTGGTCCCAGTCTCAGCCTAAAAGTTGATGAATTAATAAATGCCCGCATGCACACACACAGTCAATCTGCCTGGCCACATCAACAGAGCAGGTGTCCTTAGTAATGCACCATTGCACACTTGGATCCCTGCATCTCCGAACAGAGGGAAAGAGGGAGGAGGGAAAAGCAGAGAAGAAATAAAGGACAGTTAGAGGAAAAAGAGGGAACAAGTGTCAGTGGAGGTATGTGTATGTTTGCTAGCTGCTGGAATTTGGAAGCATTGTGAGGATCCATCGCCAAGTTAAAGGTAACCCAAACTATGTGCAATATGTCTGCCTCCGACATGATGTGCCACTTTTATTTGCTCGAGAATGACAGACTCTTACTCTCATTATTTTGGGAAAGATCAGAAACATGGAGATGATGTTTTTCGGTATCCATATGAGAATATTTATCAGGAAGACAGGCCGCAAGCCCGACTGAGGAGAAACTAAGCAGAGAGACGTACTTAGTAAAGACCATGCCTTTGCCCCCTGCTGAGTCTCAGCTACATGCTACATAAATAACCATTATGAATCATGCTGTTTGGTTTCACCCTGCCATTTCTCAAAAAAATATCCAGTTTCCATTTAGCCACAATGGTTATGAGCAAGCCTTTGCGATGGTGCAACATTTTGACAAAAGGGACAAAATAAAACATTTTATGTGTTTATCTAGTGCTTTAATTTGTAAAAATGTACACAAATCTAGTAACTTTATCCAGTTTAGTGTCGCCATTTCAGCTGCTCCGTGTTTACACTTGGACTCGCCTGCCTAATAGGCTCGTATCCAGTCTAAACCTACACGAGGCCAGAGGGTGAACCGACAACAAAACAGCCACGCAGCTCAGATGAAAAGACAAACTGCTGCTCAAACAAGACCATTAGTTTGCACAAAAGAAGAAGTCTGAGAGGTTGCCCATCTATTATCATAAAGAATAAGACTCTGACATGACATGACTTCCATTGGGAAAGTTTGCCTCAGTCAAATGTGATAAAATGGGGTTGGAACAATCCAATATGCCAATTAAGAATGCTCAATCATACCATTAGCAGTGTCATAGATGCATGTCTGTGTAGACGCTTGTTGCCTTTCCTTTTTGGCATCAGTTCAGAAACAAGGTCTTGGGTGGTTCACTCACATCAGCTTCTGTGGCCTAAGAGATTACCAAACAGAAACTTTATCCCGTGGCAAATCTATCTTTAGAGCACGCATTTTTAAACCTTGTAGCAGAAATCAAGCCTCCATTCAGGGAATCTCCTTTGTAGAACTTAAATACATCCCAATGTGTCCATCAACAAAGGCCTCTACCCTTCCTCCTCGCTCTCTGTGACACATTAAGTTTAGGATTGTTCAACGGGCCTGTGGGTGGGTTTTTCATTCTTTCCCATTCTTCCTTTATTTTGCTCCTTCTTTAGAGCATTAGGGCGAGCGGCCATTGAACTACAACCGCTACTATAAAAATTAATCAGGATTAAAATGACCTCACACACAAAATTAAAGTTCCCCAATGTACACAATAAGGGCCTGTATCCTTTTTAAGACATTCTCAGCTTCCTTGGGAACAGAATTGTTTCTTGACAAAGTGGTCTCTACTCAACAATGAGCACCTTTCAGACACACACAGGGACTGCCTTTAGAGCTGCGCAGAGAGACGGATTTCACATATCAATCAAAAGAGGGAGGGGGGGGGGGGGGGGGAGGGCCCTCGTCTGGTGAGAGTGGTCCTTCAGGAACTATGAACAGATTTGAATGGAGTATATGCTTTTCTCTCTTACCACCACTATTCATAATAACAGAGGACACAGGAGTAGTGGAGAGGGAGGGAAGTCCTCTTAACACGTTTTTTTTTTTTACTCTTTTAGACTTGTCTTCCCTTATATGGGGACTGTAGCATGGACCCTCAGCCTGGCCCTGAAATAATAAGACTGTAGTGGATGCCTAGATTGTACAACATTGAAAAAAGGTTGCTTTGTGAAGAGGCCAAGAGGGCCCACTGTATTCAGTCTGTGTGCAAGCTTTCATGTTCTTGAGTTTGTACATGCAAGGCCTTGTATGTGTGTGTGTGTGTGTGTGTGTGTGTGTGTGTGTGTGTGTGTGTGTGTGTGTGTGTGTTGGAGGGGGGCGGGGTGTCATTCCATTACACCTGCGCAATGGCATAATGAGCCCATGAGTGTGTGCACTGGGCCACAGCCACCCACTGCGCCAGCCATGCACACCACTGCCGCTAATCATGTTGAAAATGAATAAGGTGTCAGAGTAGGTAATTCACAGCTGTATTAAAGCATGGCAGCCCAGATATAAGGTACATAAAACAAATTAAATATACTATTCTATTATGGAATATTTTTGACAGCTGTATTAATGGCCGCACCTCAAAGGTCTTCTTATTAGGTCACTGGCTACATGTTTTACCTTTTACACATTTTGAGCCAGAGGTATTCACATCATCTCCGACTCACAGCTCACAGAAAATACAAAGAGTAGACTGGAAGAGAATTGGCTAAAATCAAAGGAATCAGTTTGGTTTTAGTCCTTTTCACAACAGAAAACTGATCATATATTTATTTGTACATCTTTAGCTGCGACCTGCAGCTCTATAGAATTGATGGTCGGTCCAAAAAAAATGTCCTCACCGTTTGGCGGCCACAGTTTTCACCCTTGGAGGCTATCATTTGACATCGACATCAAGTTTTTGTGAGGTTGTATGTGTGTGAAAGCATGAAAGTGTGGATGCATGCACGTATGTGGTCGCTTGTTGAAATAAATATCACTATGACTACTCTCTATTGCTGAGTCAGACAATATATAAGTAGATATATCCATTAGATATAAAAATAAATGTCTTAATGTTGCATCTTTGTGAGAATTGTGAGACACATCAGAAAACAGATGGGATGTTATACTATAAAAAGTGCATTAATCAAGAGACTATTTCATTCCCACCAACAATACTAAAGTGGTATGATTTTAAATGAATTGCTGACTCAAACAATATATATCTTTAAAGCCAGTTCATCAAAGTGTTTTGTATTTTCTGAAGTAACAGCTATGCATGTATTTAAAAACACAATTCTTCAGGATAATCATTTAAAACTAGGAGTCATATTTTATTTATTTTGTTCATTGCTTTGCAAAATTACATCATCTCCTCCTGCTTAGACCTCAGTCTGACATTAAAGTGGATCTCAGTGTAACTGGGGGAAAAAAAGTATTAGTATTCACTGCATGTATGCGTGGCACATGTGTGCTATTTTTAAATAGGGATGCTGTGAAAGTGTGGAATTGGGGACAAGACAGCCTTGCACCGGGCCGTGACACAGACTTATGTTAAACCTAATTAGATCATGATAATAGCTTTAGGGCCCCAGTGATCAATGCTAGAGGTCTGTGGAGATGAACTTTCCTTAAGTTTCATGCCACACGCTGGTTGTACTCATTTTTTTTATACACATACACACCCACACACACACTCACATCAGATTGGTTTGCAGACACTGTGTTATATGATAGCATTATTTTAAATACGTGTCTGCACATCATCTATCTGTTTCAACAGTTTGCCATTCTCGTATTGCCGCTGAATGAGTACGATATGCTTAGATCGATATATGTGGTCAGTGTTTGATTAAAACTTTAAGTAGCGTGCGCCAGTGCTTCATCCACCACCAATATGGTGGATATGATTAAGAATTCCTTAATACTGGAAACTCAAAAAGCCTGTTCGTCATCACCTGAGTCTTCCAAGCCTCTCTAATAATGCAATACACCCACGGTGTCTCCTCACCACATTTTCTGATTATGAGCTGCTATCCGTCAACAACAACCTTATGGTGGAGTCTAGTTTACAGCTAACAGACTCCTCGGATCACTCTCACTGAAGACAAAGAGGATTCCTTATGCGTCCATTACTATCTAATGTAATTTGTGTAATGTAATATTTCAACACGTCTGCATCTGCTGACATGTAAGCTAGCTAGCACGTGATTAGTCTTGATACTGGATGCTTTGGGAATCCCTGCACGTATCGGTTGTGGTTGCACCAGTTGTTGACTCTCAAAGCTTCCTCTTTATGCCTTTGTTTCACTACCCCAACTTAGCAAGAGGTGCAAAGGAGCACATTCAGGAAACAAAGGGGTAAAACAAAAGATGCTGGCTGACCAACTTACAGTAGCTGACATTTGCTTGATGTTTCGCACACTGTAATTACCTTTGGACAGCTCTGGTTTGGAACCAACTTTCTTGGCCTTTCAAAAACTCACCCACCCTTTTAATTCCACAACTGGTTCAGACTGGTATGCACTCACTGGAGCCCTGTATATGTGTGTCTGGTTAAGACACAAGTATCAGGTCTGGTCTGTTTTGTTTTTAAAACGAAAATACTATTCTTCTCACTAGTCTTTTTTGAACCCATGCCGTTACACAATTTTATAAAATTGATATACCTGTTTCCTAATGTGACATTTTGATAACATATCCATATCAGAGGCAGATCACACCTGCAGTGGGGGATTTAATATACTAAATACTTGATCATTTTCAATATGAAAACAGTCAATTTTCAGTCCAATAATGACAGAATGCCCAGTTTTCTGACCCTAGGTTTGTGTCGCTGAGTGTAGGTCTGTTAAGTTCATCAGGCTGGGAAGGTCAGATATCCAGGAGCTTTAGAAAGAGCCAGTTAGATTGTTTCAGGTATCTAATCAGGTTGTCTCCTGGCCACCTCCTTGTGGTGGTATTTATAGTACATCCAAATTGGAAGAGAACCCAGGGCAGACAAAGAACACACTTACATATCCTATCTGGCTTGGGAACGATGGAGGTTCCCCTAAGAAGATCCAAATGATGTCTCTAGGAACAAGGACATAAGGCTACTTTACTTAGCCTGTTGCCACCATGACGCATACTTGGATATGCTTTAAAAATAGATTGATGGATGTGAATATGGGCAAGAAATCTAAAATATTGACCTATATGACAGCCTTTACTAATTTGAGTCAGCCTGTGTTCCCCAAAAAATAACTTCATAGGGTATTTGTACAAGCGAGGTTGGGTCAAACAAACAAAGGACTTTCACCAACAAGACCGGTGTGTTGCCAAACAAAAGTCAACGTTGAGTTATTTTAACGTAATGTGTTACATGCTTACTTCACACCCGTTAGTTGGGTAACATCACAGACTAACTTACTTTAGCCTGTATCCTGACCTTTTCCTAAATCCTAACTAAGTCGTTCTGTTGCCTGAACATAACCACGTAGTTTTGTTTGCGTGCATCACCCGTTTTACAATGTTAACCACGTGTTTGAAACGCTCCTCTAGCTCGTTTTATAGGATAGGAACAACCTTTGTGGTCGTATGGGTTGTAGGACTTGTTGATTTTACTTTAACCCTAGTGCACATGTCACATGGCGCTGTAGATGAACATGTATTTTTGGAAAAACCTCTATGTGTGTGTGTGTGTGGGTGTGTTTGTGTGTGCGTGCATGCGTGCGTGTGTGAATGCAGTACTTGTGTGTAGAGAGTTCAGGCCTCATTTCCCAAAACATAAAGGATTTCATAAACACTACTATTTGCCAGAGGTCAATTTGATTCATAATCTATTAGTGCTGGGTCAGTTTGTCTTTTCAGATGCAGTACCCGGCCCATTCCAGTTTGACATGCTAGCCTGTCTGCTGCCAAGCACTGAGAAGACAAGCGGTATTTAAAAAAAACTGTAAAGTTGTACATTTAAACAATTGTGTTGTTTGAATTTGATTGAAATGTGGAAATAGTAAGTAGTAATAGTAGTTATTGGTTTTGTTTGTTTTACATGCTGTAGTTGTGGTCAGGGAAGAACTCGTCCTATTTGAAGGGGACAAAACAGTCTGAATAATTTACTAAACACCCAAACTCAGCTACAGATTTATCCATAAAACTAGCTGTCTAGACACAGGTGTACTGAATGACATAATGATCCCCTGAAACCTTCTAACGAATAAAGGTTTAACATCATTTAAGATACAATCTCCCCAAGAGAAGAAGGCATCCGTCTGCTTGGTGTTGAATGGTGTAGTGTTAAGCTTTCCATGGCGACATCTATCTCTCGCCAGCACCTTGAGGGCATCTCTTAAGCAGAAGAATTTAGCCATTATGTGGCATTAACCTCATTAGAAAACACTCTTTAGCTGCTCCAAGATAAAATTGATTTACAGCTGCCATTTCCACCACTGCTCTCGATCAATGGTTAAACTATCCCTTTTATGGCCCTGTGCACACTCTCTGCTCTTTTCTCCAGTTTTCTTTAACTGCTCTTTAATTTCATTGCACCCCTCCACTCTTGTCCTTGTGCCAGGTATGTAGTCACAGAGTGGAAGAGGGCTTTCCTCTATTCCTCCATGGTCAAATATGGGACTGACTACATTTTTGGAGAGTGGATAAACACACCAGGATCTCTGGCAGATTCCTTGAACCAATTAAGCACCGTGTTGCTGTCTTAGTCTTTTCTCGCTGTGGGAGTTTCACCACAGTCAGCTAAATGTGCGTGGGTGGTCTTAATTGAGGTTATATCTTAACACAATGTTGTAGTGTTTTTCTTTCCACTCTTACCAAGGTTGCTGTAGTTATTCACAATTTAGGAATGTGATTAGCCTAAGAAGCTGCAGATGTACTTGAACATGTTAAAAAAAACCTGATTTTAGGGGGGGGGGGGGGGGGGGGGGGGGGGGGGTTATGCTCATTATGGCCTGGATCCTGTAGGAATATGGGGGTTAGATTGTTTTCAAGTGACTGGGACAGGTGATCCAGTGAACTTACCTGTTAAACATGGACACCTAAAGTCCCTGGAGGATCATTGCTCAGTGCTCCATACTTGTCATCAGTCATGTATGTTTCCTTAGTTCACAATCTTTCCAATGATTGTAGGCTCTGATCTCATTAGAGAGAAAATGGGAATTCAGCAGCTAACATCAGAGTACAATCCACAGTCCATGTCTTTGCACTTTGAGTTTAGATTTTGTGTAAAAAGTGTGGCTAATTAATTTTGTTTTTTTTGTTTATATGCCACAAAGCACAGTCTTGAGCAAGCAGAGGCCACTTTAACCTGTTTCCACATAAAGTTGATGGGTAAGACTGTCTACAGCTAAGCCAAGCAGAAAATCCACGATTTTCGGTGTGGCCAAATGTCAGTACATGCCCGCCCACCTCTGACAGCTCAGGTTTATGTGGACGTTTAAGCAAAACACTCAACGCTGTATTTCTTTGACAAATCAATATGACCACCATTTCAGCTCTCCTTCCTTCTTTCCCTCCCTCCCTTCTCGTGCTCGCTCCTTTCTCATCTCCCTCTGTCTGGGAGAATTGATCCGCATGGATGGAATGATATCAACCGACGGATAGAGTGATACGCCCCGCTCCCTCCTTCCTGCCCTCCTTTCACCGCACTTTTGACACATAAATAAAATATGTGGCCTTTTTGTTTCGATTCGCCACGGCGTTAGTTCTGAGAAGGGAATATGGTGCGCCAGGCTCACATGGAGCTGTTGGTAGACAAGAGGGAGCTGAGAGTCGGCTGGTTGCCATCACTCACTGTTCACAGGCGCCCTACAAAATCCCCTGAACTTTCCGACACATGCATTTGTTAGAGTGACACAGTCAGATTCTAAAGAATGGCATTAGAAAATAATGTGAGCGCTAAATTATTCAGGCTTTTTTTTTTTTTTGCCATAATGCCTCACTTCACAACCACACACAGCCGCACACACACTAACACACAGACGTATATATATATATATATATATATATATATATATATATAGATATCCCCCCACTCACGTCTGAATTATGGCAGATCCATTTAGTGTCAGCGTCCAAATTTGGCAAAGGAAAGGATGAGAGAAGGTGCAGTGAGGGGAGAAGAGTTCACTAACTCTGTCATGCTACTGCATTAAGATGCCAAACCAGCGCCGCAGTCAATCCCAACTTTAATATCAACTGAAATAAATCACAACCAGGGCTACACGTATTAGGCCCTGCTATTAACAGACGAATGCTACATGCTCATCCACACCTCGGCTAGATATTCCTGATATGGCGGCAAAGGCATTTCCACAACTGGACAAGAAATAGATGCTAGGTGAACTAACCTCGCGTCCTCGGAGCATGCCAGAGCATCAGGGTTTCCACTCCAGTCTGTCACACAGTCAAAGGCTCTAACTTCTCCTCACACCTCCCTAGGCTTCGGCTGCACTTTTTGCATTTTTCTCCCTGCATCTGAAACCCTCAAACGTATACAAGCACACACAACCTATATTACATAATCTCGGTTTTGCTCGCTAGACGGCTTCTGGTCTGAACACTGGAGAGAAGAATAACTTGAGAGACACTCAGCTTGGATTTAAAACCCTACTACAACGGATAACTGATTGGATTAAATGGGAATTATCTGTTGATATGCCTGTGCAGGTCATCTGTACAGCCACGTTCAACGTCCCAGCCAACTGCTGTGTGTCTGTGTGTGTGTGTGTGTGTGTGTGTGTGTGTGTGTGTGTGTGTGTGTGTGTGTGTGTCATTATAATGATCATCCTCATCATCATAGTGATCGTCATCATCACCCCACACAGATTGCATCATAGCGTGAAAAACCCGCTGCACGGGCTCATCAGACTGCCTCGTTCTTCCTTTCTCCTCCCCTTAACTTTCACCCATTCATGCAACACTACTGTCACAAATAAAGCCTGAATGATTGCACAGTTATTATACCCTCTCCTCCCAAAGTCTCCTTTCCCAAACCCCCACCCCTAGCCCCATTTCCCTCTTCCCCAGAAAGCCCTGAGTCACCTCAGACAGTGGGTAGGGGTAGTTTCTTGGACAGCGTGCTTAGCCCCGTTAAGCTTCAGCTCCGCTCCTGGTCGGCACTGATCAGGGAGCCCTGGGAGAGAGAGAGACAGAGAGAGACAGAGAGAGAGAAGATAAGGAAAGTGCTGAGTTCACCGCCACCACAGCTCCCCTTCCCTCCCTCCCCTCTCTCTTTGCTTCGAGCATCCCCTCCTCGAGAAGGGGTTTCCCCCCCCTGGAAAGAGGAGGGGAAGGTGAATCGACTGCAGCACTGCTGACTGTGCTGTAATAACCTCCAGCTCTCTGCTCATTCTCCACCTTCTCCTGTTCATCCACCAACTTCAAGCCTTTATTAAACATTTAATCAAAGTGTGTGTGTGTGTCTATATATATACCGTATATATATATATATATATATATATATATATATATATATATATATATAAATATGCAGTTGTTGGCTTGGTTTGTCTGTGCGTTTGTTAGTCTGGTTGGATAACGGACAAACTACTTGCCCGATTTTGAAGAAACTTGTCGGAAGTGTGTGGCGTGGGTCAAGGAAAATTCACGTGAACGTCAACTCAACTGGAAACCCGACGTAAACAATGGCATTCTAGGTTTATATAGATATGTCATTAACATTCCAATAACAATAGGCTACTATGGCATGAAAGAATCAAACCTCCAAACATCTAAATTGTGAAATTATTATTATTATTATTTAGCAGTAAAAGGATAAGTCTGCTGATATTCCATATTTCTCGTTATGTCAACACATCCCAAAAAAAAAAAAAGTGTTAATCCTTTTCTCACATATTTCAGACTCTTTCTGGGGCACTCAGCCCCAAAGTTATTTGTATCAAATCAGTGAGCAAATCTTCAAAAAAGCAAAACAGGTCGCAGTACATATTTTAAAACAACAACAGTAAAATGGCACTATGGAGAAGCAGAGTGTTGTAAGACTGCAGCTACACATTATTATCCAGTGAGTGCTGGTGGGTATTGATTGAACATTTCTGAGAAAGGTTCTCATAAATGGTCTTTTAAACAAAAGTAATGACAGTAATTATCAATATTGTACTGTGTATGGACATAATGTCAATGACAAGTGTTGCCAAATTCTTCTTCTGTCAGCTGTGAAACAAACTACATGCTCTCCACTCACAGCAAGTTGTTTTAAACATCTCAACTCCCCCTGCACATTAAAGGAAATAAATAATAAAGCTCCTGCAGAGATCTGCAGTCACATATTGCATGCAATGGATATCCAGGTCATTAAGCAACATGTTGACACCTCTGTTATTTACTACCCCAACCGTTTTCCCACCTCGTTTAATCAGACTTTACTAAAAACCCGCTGACTCAGAGAGAAACCTTCTTTCTCTCGGCTCTGTTTATGTTTATCTCCTTCAGCTCCATTCTGCTCTCTGCCTTTCTCTTTGCTTACTTACTCATATTTTCCAAAATGTCTTTTTCACATGTGTGTGGGTTTCGGAGGGGCCGAGCCACAGAAACATCACAAAAGAACAAATAAAGTGGAGTAAAGCAGAGTGTTTTCCTCCAACATGAAAGACTACAGTTATCAAAGGCAGAGAAGGTCTCGGCTATGTGTTGCAACAGCCAGATGCTGAGTGTTTCTTGCATTATCGCAGCAGTCAGGTGATAAAATGTGTAACTTTGTGATTTTCTTTACGTGCTTTACCAAAGCAGCTATCACAACCCTGCTCCTCGTCATGCGTCAGAGGGCGATATTTAAAACATTCAAAGTGGAGCACACCGTTTTTGCCTTAGAAGTGGTTTACCTTCGATTTTCTCTGCTGGGAAGGGATCACTTGAGACAAGTGGGGGAGGCGGATTGAAGGGAATTAGATGTGGCTCAATACAAGTTATCTTTAATGGAGGGATCCTGGTTGGAGGGATTCAAGAGAAAGAAATCAAGGGGAAAAAAGCAAGAGAGAAACGAAGGGGGGAAAAAAAACCTAGATGTAAAGTGTTGACAGCTGTGTTTGGTGCGCTCGGACTCTGGGGTCAGGTGTCGACGAACACACATACAAACAAATGTTCACACGGCACACATATATTAGCAGTCCCTCGCTTACTGGAACCTGGATGTAATATTGTTCTTGTTACAACGGCCATCTGATGTCAAATTCACACAGCAGCAGGACCCTCCGCAAGCTGCTCCGTACACCAGCCACGCTGGTACCAAACAAAACCTACACACATACAAAAGGTGTTCTAAAGCTACATGATGATGTGCACTCTTTTTCTCTCTCCATGTCTCTGTCTAACCCTCCCTCCCCACACATACACACTCACGCACACACACATGGATAAGTCATGAGGAAATGGATGCCCATGTTTTGTGGGACCACCTGTTCATCCTGGATACAAGTCTAAGAACCCAGTAAGGGTTAACCCTCTTTGTGAGAGGGAGCCAGGATTGTGTGTATGTGTGCACAACTTCATACATGTGTGTGTGTGTGTGTGTGTGTGTGTGTGTGTGTGTGTGTGTGTGTGTGTGTATTTGTAGGTGTGTGTAGGTGTGTGTGTGTGTGTGTGTGTGTGTGTGTGTGTGTGTGTGTAGGTGTGTGTCTGTGTGTGTGAGCGTTGGCTCTACCCCGTCTGAAACGTGCCCCATGAGTGGCAGACTGGCTCAGGCTGTCCGGCTGGGAGGGAACAGAGCCCACTGCTGGGCCACCTCCCCAACAACACACACACATACACACACATACACCCCCCCCCCCCACACACACACACACACACACACACACATACTTAATCCTATGCACATTCCATGGGGAGCATCTTTCCTCTCCATCACCCATTCCAAACTACTGTACCTGCTCTAAAAGACATGAAAAAAAGACAAAAGGAAAAATTGATGTATTTGCTAACGTTATGCCTAAATAAATTCAGAATTTAAATCGATATCAATTAAAATGTATGCAATTTTCATTACGATAACTTTTTTTTTTATTTAAATCAAAAACAAAAATAATTTAATTTTAAAAAAGTATGTGAAAATGAATTTATTTTAGTCTTCGTAAACTACATAATGTTTGACTTTTTCTAAAACAAACTAATATTGTGCTGATCTGAAACTGTTCTCAACCGCTGCCAGTCAACGCTGCGGCCACACATGCCATGTTACGTCGCCAATGTGTGCACCACACACACAAATGCATCCACACAAACCACCTTGAATCATGGCACCTCTCATCATTCTCATAAGTGTCTGAAAATAGGGGAAGAACCAGCACTAACCTCCCCCCCAACAAATAATCACCTCCTGGGAGGCAACGAGACTGAGAAAAAAAAATAGCAATCTTGTCTTTCAAACGAAAAGGGGAAAAATATTTTAAGGGGCAATGAATTTCGTGGAGCTGAATAGGATGTTGGTACATGTTTTACTAAAGGAAATATAATGGCAGACTATTATTAGATCACATTAATCACGAGTGTGCCAAAGGCAGTGACAGCCGCGCTGAAAAGGATTGAAAACGCTGGTAATGGATATAAATTACCCATTGTGTGATAAAAGGATTTTTTCTTCACTAAGAAGGTAAAAAGGAATAAAAACACAGAGAGAGCCACTAAACGCTGTGTGTACATATTTGCATGTGTATATGTGTATGTATGTGTGAGTGTCCTGCCGCCTGTGAGTGTGTAATATGTAATAATACAGGGTTATCAGTGCAGGATTAAAATTTTAAGGGAATCAGATAGTGACAGTGAGGCCTTGCATTAAAGACGCCAGCAACAGAAAAGAGGGAAGGATTAAAAACAGATTAAATTGGTTTGTAGTGACGGAGATGAAAGGAAGGAGGAGAGGGGGGAAGGAGAGTGTGTTTTGACAGAGGTCTGTCGGGCTTTTGGCACGTTGATAATGAGTCACATCTCCCATGCACTGTTATTTATCGCCGACTTGGCTCACAAACAAAAGATCAATAATTTTGAGCAAATCTAATGTTGTCCTCGCCGCTAATGCGGTCGTCCATCACATCTGCCATCTTCACCAAGGAGATGGACTGATTCCCTGTTTATTTGGAGATCAAATGCAATTATATCACATGGTTCTAATAACAGAGGAAACCCCCCTCCCCACGTGAATATGTGTGGCGCCTTGGATCATGCCCATGCATATGTATATATAGATATACAGACATGCACAAAGGTGTCACGTATGTGTAAATGATAATATATGTATCGAATGGGCGATGAGTTGCCATGCCGTTTTTCCGCATCAATCTTCATTTCTTCCTCAGACCTTGCCTTTGAAATATGAAGTGTGTCAACGGCCCGTCCCCCCGCAACACAGGAGGCACACAAACATCCGTCAAAGCAAGTCACCCGATGTTCACCAGTTAGCCTGCAGCACAAAGAGATGAGAAGACAGCAGATCCTTCACTGACAACTAGCCCTGGGTGAGACACTTTCCAGCCACCTGAACTCAATCAGGCCCCAGTGGAGGCAGCATTTGGGTATTTCATTTCATCTTCGTCCCCTTATTCACTCGAGGTATGCTTGATTTATCTCACGCGCAGGAACGCAAATCACATTTGGAATCCAACATCACTTTCGGTACGGTTATCTACGTAGCAGCTGCTTGTTGTGGCGCTTTTCAACGTGGTTGAGTGTAGCTCAGACTCTAATGTAAGGGCCATCAGAGGTGCAATGCACTGTATCTACTCTCTGTATAATCTCTACCAACTGTTGGCTATGTGTTCAAATCATTTGGGACCTTCTCGACTGTCCTTGGCACACCAAAATCAAACGCACCCCATCGCTACGACAGTAAAGCCAGTGGCAGGTGTAAGGCACTAAGCTTCTTCCCTTTCTCCCTGGGTGAGGTGTGAGGAGCAAGACAATGACAGACAAAGGTCACCTGGCCCACAACAACCCACCCGCTGAGGTGTTGACCTGCCGAAAGCACCCCTGAGGCAAAAGGAAGAAAGGAAGGAAAGAAGGAAGGAAAGATAGAAAGAAAGAAAGAGTCTACAACCAGGCAAAGACTTAGACACCCATGTGGCAACCAAGAAAATGACAAATATCAACCAAAATATTCATAAAACTTCATTGAGTATTATATTATGGATGATCAGAGAGTCATACAGGCTTTGTAAGGTTTTTCCCTTGATTCCAATGAATGCCCAAGTTGAGGTTTTCTAATTGATAAAAAAACAAATGAAATGCGAATATATGTAAATGTAGCTCATGTATTTGAAAGATGCTATTCAAATAATCATGTCTTTAAATTGCTAGGTTTACCCAACCTAACAATGCAAAAATATTAAATTCAAAACAATAGAGATGAATAACTTAAAACAATGAATGGATTATCTTTGTTGGTAGACCACTCAATGAATCCTTTAAACAATGCAATGGACATAGCAACTGTCAGAGTTACGATCTTTGGGGCATCCTGCATTCACACAGGTTTTCAACAGGCTAATATCTAAATCTATTCTCTGGAAAGTGCCGGGTATAGGAGGTCAGGACCTTGGCAGGTGAAATAATAAAGCCTTGACATAAGGCAGAGAGCAGGGAGGCACACCAGGACCTAGTGCAACCCAAGGCACCTCCCATCTGCACCTAATTCTCTCTCTCACTGTGTCTTTCTTCCCCACTGTTAACATACCAAGACACCTACAAGCATGGCAGACTTCATAGATGTTCAGAGCAGTGTCAGGGCACAGCTAAAGGTCAACGTTCCTGGAAGCCATACAGATATGATGGGCCTCATTCACCAATATCTTCTTAAATCTTTTCTTAAATGTTTTGATGAGAAAGGTCCTAGGATAAGTCTACGTCAGATTCATGACGTGTGACTAAACCGCAGAGTTCTTGTACCTTTGTTCTCATGATGATGAATCCCATTGTCTTTGTAAATTGAAAGTGCATGATCCTAATTTGCAGGTAAATGCCCCGCCAATCCACATTAAAGGACATGACGCTGAATGGCCGTGTGCAAACTGACATTGAAAGGCCCCCAAAAAAACTTGAAACATAAAGAAAACTTCAATTCAAGTGGAGGTTCTTCTGTCAAACAAGCTTTCATGGATGCTATTACTTGAAGTGAATTTGTATTGTTTATTTATTTTAAAAGACCATAATGATTTGTGAAATAATGAAAACAAATCTGAATATTATAAATGATACAAATATTATTGTAATTTAAATCCGATATTTTTACCTACAACTGTATAATGGAAAAAAACAAATCCATTATTTTGCACAAACATGTGATCTTGAGTGTGTGTAGATTCTTGTAATACTTCTCAAGTATCTCAGAAATCCCAAATTAGAAATCATTGGCCAATTTAAGAATCTTTGTCAAAACTGAAAGTAAGTGGGTTTTAGGAACGGTTGGTGAATGAGGCCCAATGCGTTTTGTTTACACTACAGTTTTTTTTTCGCAAACAAACAACATTGCTAAACGTGAAACAGACAACCTCACCGGAAATAGTGTCAAGGGGTTGTCTTCGAGGAGTAGGCCTTGAAATCAGAGGGGCTGTTATAAATAGCCCACAAAGGCATGCAGGGATCGTCACCTAAACACCTTTCCCTTCCTCCTGTTTAATTGACATCCGTATATCAGTGGTAAAAATGCAAATATACAGAGACAAACGTGGCAGTAATGACACAGCTGCACACACTCATCAGTTCACTGGAACAACTGTGACACGGGTTTGCACAAACACACATAATAACAGGTCAAAGTCTCTGATTCACCTCAAGTGACGCGAAAAGACGCCGTAGTCGACGCCAAAACACGCTTTGCACACGCTCATTTTGATCCGTCTGTTGAAATATATTTGCACATGCAGAGGAAACGCGTCAGAGCTGTAAAGGTTAGGTGTATCTTAGCTGAGTATGTAATTCACTAGTGAAGCATGATTCCAAGTATCGCCGTAATGACCACCTTCTATATTGTCATGATCATTATTGTCACTGTCAGCATCACTATCATCATCAACACCGTCATCTGTAATCATCAAGCCCGTCACAAGCCATATTTTATTTTGTAATGAATGTAACATGGGCCGTCAGTGGATGGTGAAGGAGAGGTGTTAGGATCGCTTCACACCAAGCATGTCTGCAGCACTTTAATAACCACAGCACGAGTATCTGGTGGAACCAGACGTTATACTGATAGATCACCTCCAGTGGTATGTAGCCATGCATTTTATTTGCTTTTTTCATTGAAGTTGACCAAGTGGTTGTAGTTGCCTAACCCTAACTATGGTGAACTTACCAGAGCCACTTGCTTTCCCTATACTGTAGTTGTACTGAAGAGTATTAAGGCATAAAGAAGAACCAGGCATAAAGAAACAAAATGACAAGAGGAAGATTTTTGTTGGTTTTGCATCTTGAGAATTGAGTCAAAATGTTGAGAATACGGTTAAACGTTCTGTATTATTAGCAGGCATAAGAAAAAGTAAATCAGAGGAAGTTTGTTTTTGTTATGTTTCAAGAAAAAAGTTTATATGTTGAGAATAAAGTACAGAACAAACATCAAACTTTTGAGAATAAATCAAACTACTAGCGCATATACTGAAAGCTCAACTTTATTTTCAAAATGTTGAATAAAATACAAATCTTCCTTCTCTCATTTGTCTCCCTTATGCCTGGCCTTATACTCTTCTGTAGTAATTGCTATGCGCAGATATAGCAGAAAGCAAGAATTTTAAGAAAGTTGGTATTGGATCGCAAAAAACCCAGTGCCATTGAATATAATCGGACCCAATAATGATGTTCTGTAGAAATGTTTGACAGGTTAAATGCATCTATGTAACCTGTACTTATCAAAGCACCTTCATATTAGAGATGGCCAATGACATCAATGCATCTCTCAAACGCATCAATAGTTTTTATTTTGTTCAGTTTTTCAAGTATTGAAACGTCCAAATACTGTTAAGTGTAATGACCTGTCTTGAGCAACATTGATATTAGTGTGGCATCACTTGCAAAATGATGGAAATCTTAACTTCTTTATCATCTTCATATGAAATTGTAAAGAAATCTGCTTTTTTTTCTGCTTTTTGTGGCTTGTCTCCCTTGGTGGCAACATTTAGTGGTGAGGAAATCCTCTGACACGTATAATCCACTTCAGACTGACACCAGCCAGCGTTGCTATCGGTGCATCCCTATCTCACTGAGCAGACTGCGTACACGAAGCAGTCTGGGTCCCAGGCTAGACTGACACCTCAACAGCAGCCTTTGGTTCCCAGCACCTAACACTCGAATATCGCCTATGGGATTTCACCGCACTAAAGAGTCATGTCAAAGATCTCGACAGCGTGTGACGTCTCCCTCAACCACTGCTGTCATGTTCCCTCTGCTTCTCACTCCCGTTCCCCCTCTCCTTTTTTTTCTTGCCTAGACTATTACCTGCAATCCAAGCGTCTCTTGACTCTGGTTTGAGCAGGAGACTTTCTCCTTTAGCGTTTTAAGTTGTCATTTTTTTTAAAGCACACATATCAAAGCCAGGAGTAAAGGGGGGGGGGGGAGACAGATGTTTCTCTTATGCCTTTCTACTCAAGTACAATGAAGCTTTGCAAAGGAAAGAGAGAGCGAGAGAGGAGTGAAAAGACATTTGCAAAGATCTTTTTGCAATCCACATCCTTTCTCTTGACGACTGGCAATACATCATTTGTATTGATGCAATATTAAATTTCAATATCGCATGTCAAAAGGTACAAAATGATAGATCATAGCCTAACTAAATGAATTATTAAAGGCCTACCCCGGCTGCGCTATCGGCTTCTCTTACAATCAGCTGTGTCAGAAGAGTGCAGTTGGTGATACTGGCAGCATTTCAAAGCTTTGTCGTTTTCTGTTTTTTTTTTCAAGCTGCATCCCAGCATTCTTAATCTAGCTTTCTGTCACTTATTAATGTTCCCAAGGAACTAAAAACCACAGATCTTTCCCTCCCAATAATCAGAGGCTTGACTCATGTCCTTTTATTTCTCGGGAAAAAATATTTAAAAAAATAAATGAATAAAGTCATAATTAAATATTGAATATTGAACAGAAGATAAGGATAAGAAAATATGTTGAGCTTTGTTAGATGTGTTAAGTGCAGAGAAGAAGCGAGAGTGCAGCCATGGTTGAGGCAGTGACTCATTCTCTGGTATGATTTATGTGCTCTTTATGTGCTCTGCGACCCTGTAAGTTTATCTCTATATTCCCTGTCTGATAGAGTGACTCCTTGGTTGTCTCTATGCCTCGCCACAATAACACTGTGCGCTGGACTTGATGGTTGATTCTAATTTACAACCTAAGTCAAAGGTTGCATCTTTGACGCCTCATCAAGTTGTGGTTGATGGGAAAAGAGAGGAGAAACGAGGAGAAACTAAGAGAGGACAGAGAGGGAAAGAGAAGCTTCCCTGTAGAAACGAGGTGATTTAACAAGCAATACACTTTTTGTGCAAAAGCATGAAAATGACATTAAAATGGTTCCTGAAATCTTGATAGTTCTGGGTCCCATCTCTCTAAAGCATCTTAACGCTAAGTTGATCGTAATGTCCATTTTGCAAACCTTCTTAAGCTTAAGAGGTGTTTCCCAAAAGCATCGTAACTGAAGACGCTCTTAGAAATGATCCAACCCACTTGCAAGAGGCTCAGAGCATCTTAAGCTCCAGAACCTGCAGGAGGGAAATACCTTTTGGCTTAAGTTTTCATTGTTTTAGTTAACTTCTTAATTGTTATTATACAGAACAATTCTATATATAATATTTTTTGTGTCATTTACAACACTTACACTTTCTGATTTATAAATTTTGGTAAATATGCACTTTATAGTGTATTCAGCATTGGTTTCAGCACCATGGACAGCCAACGTTTAGAAGCTCTTACGGTACGCTCGTGCACTCGTTCCTGAGTAGAGCTTTCGGAGAGGCATGTAGAAATTTAAGAGCATTTGTAGAAACACTTAGAAAACGTTCTTATCTTCTGAAATCAATCATTATCAGAAGTGGAGGCCCTGGTCTCTAATAAAAGGCAGTTCTTGGAGTTCATTAAAATAATTAGACAAAGTGATACTGAACCACATTTAGAGGCACACACATGGTACAAATGTAAGGTTTCTTTTCTGTTACTGTTCTGTGGGTCCGTAAACGCAGACTGTTTACCTACATTTAACCAAATACAGATAAACAGTCCGTGTGGAGAGCTGAGGAGGCGCAACCCATTGGCTATCGATGATTTAGTTTTTATTAGCTTAAAATTAGCTTGTAAACTGACTACTTGTGAAACAAAGTTGTTGTAGATGTCGTCTCAACTCCATCTCCATTCTCATGTGTCAAGTTGCTAATCGGACTTTAAATAATTGGCTGCCGCACAGAAAAGGAAGTCCTGGCCCAGATATCTGCTGGCTGCACCTGAACCCCACAAATATTGGCCGTTGCCCTCAGGCGCTCATCATCGTCAGTCCAACAGCCGATGTTGCCACGAGTGGCAATTATGAAATAATGGTAAATGCTACGTTATAGTGTAAAAGTAGATCAAGACTGCGCAGGAGACTCAGTAATGGCATGTATCTCAAGCATGTTAATGTTAGCTAAGATTAGCGACCATCAGCCGCAGGTTATACAGGACCACGTAAGGCTGTTGCTGAATGGGCAAGAGTGTCATTTCAGTACTTAAGGAAGTAGTTCAACATTTTGTGAAATAAGTTTATTTGCTTTGTTGGCAAGAATAAGATGGATAATACTGCTCTTATGTCTGTACGCTAAATAATCCACTGAAGCCAGTAGACTATATTTAGTATGATAAAGAAAATGTCATAACATTTGTTCTGGTTTGTAAAGTCTGTGAATCTGGTTACAGATATACTTTAAATTAAAGTTTTAGATCACATGAAAAATCATACTTGTCATGATTTTTTTTTTATGGGAAGAAATTACATTTTTTACATGTATATATATTATTACACTGCATATGCATATCTTTGAGTTAATGGATATCAAATACTTGATGGTGCTACTACATACACATAGATATTTTCTAATCATACTATATTTAGTCTGTGAGCTCACGGGACTTCTGTTTTTTCCTAAAAATGTAATGAAATATATTGAAAAAAGTCCCATGTGCCAAAAGACTAACGGCAACACATTTAGGGATTTTGAAAATGTCTTCAGAATTGTGATTTGTCAAGCCCAGAGAACACTTGAGTTTCGGGCACAAATGGGTTAAACTACGTATAAAGACAGAGAGCAGATCCAGAATCAAAGCTCGCAGCCTTCTGGCTCTTATATTCTCATACTGACTTCTCATCTAGGTCTCAGTACAAAAGCAAGTAAGTGCATTTCCCAAAAAAACTATCCCTTCCACTTTTCATGTGTGAGAGGAAAAATGTGTTCTTCTTTCAAAAGTTACACAGATTTGCTTTTAAGTATTGTAGTGGTAGTCAGTAGTGTTTTGCTGAACATGTAAATCCAAATATAACAAAATAAGACCGTTACTGTTCCATTAAAGGACACAGCCACACAGGTCCGACTGCTGTTCAGTTTATTTCAGCTGTGGCTTCTAATCGAGAAGTCAGTTTTCTATCAAAAGTGACATGCTTGTTTGAATGAAGCTCAGTGACATATATGGAGAGCAGAAGGGCCGAGCTATATGCTTATGTCTGTGTGATTGTGCCCTGGCGAGTGCTAATTCTCCTGTGCATGTGTGATGTCCTGCATCCCTAACCCCCGTGAGGTTTTAATTGCAGGGTCCAGATTGCCGGGTCTGGTTAGGGCCTGGCGACCCCCATGAGAAGTCACAGCCTCCATTTAGCTTCCAGATCCCATGCAAACGAACACAGGGCCCCCGTGTTAGTGTGCTAGCACTGGTTGGCAAAAATTCAATTTTCATCCCCCTTTTGTATCCAAGCCTGCTGTCTTGCCCTAACGATGCTCTCTCATTCCCCCCCACCTCCCCCAACGCTCCCCTTCTCTTGCCTTCTCCCTTCAACAACAGAACACAGTGGAGTCGTTAGGACCCTCTCTTCATTACTTCAAAAAACCAATCATTAGACACCAGAGTATATACGTAATTAGAAAATCACTTCCTTTGCAATCCCGGCTAAGTAGTTTACATACTGTAATTACAGGGACAAAATCAATTTTTAATCATTTCACTGATTGGGCTCATCAGCTCAGTAGGAACATTGTATCCTGCTTGTTGTGCGAAAGCAACATCTGGGCTAAAACAATTACCCTTTTGTGTTCCAGAGCGGCTCTGAAAATGCCTTGCTGTCACTTCCCCCTGTCGTGGACGCTCTCTTTCTATCTCTATCCGTCTCCAGACGCCTTTTTTCCCTTTGCCTTCGTCTTTTATTTCTTTCTTTCTTTCTCCCATTCCCTTTCTTTTTCTCTGCCGCCCTCCCTTCTCTCTCTCTTTCTATTTCACTCTCTGCCCTTGACTTGGACATGGAGGATCACATTTAAAGCTTTATAAATCAATACGCTATAATAAGCTGCTCTTGACAGAGAGGGAGAGAAAGGAGGGAGAAAAAAACAACAACATATTGCATTTTTTAACACCTTGTGTCTTTTTTCTTTCCAATGTCCCGGTTGTTATTGTCATATTTGTTTTGTTTTCCTTTTTAAATTGTTGCCTTTAAGAAAACAGATTGTGTTTGGCCCTGCAGAAATATCACTTTATTACCATGTTTTCTGTACACTATGTAAAGGGGGGGTATGACAATAACAAATGTGTAAAGGCAGAAGTCTATTCTCTGTCTTCTCGTTAAAGTGAGACATAAATATATAATCCAACTTCAGACTGCGTCGTCTGTCCTGGTATGTTTCACCCTTCACCGGCTAATAAAATGCTTTGTATTCTTGTCTGAGAAAGCCTCGATCGATCCACATTAGTCTGAACTCTCTCTCTTTCACTTTGAAAACTCAGGAAATCAGATTTCAGAGGGGGGAGAAAAAAAAAATCGGTTAATGCATTGATCACTCGGGCTGTATGCAAATCACATTTGCCTCTATTTTTTTTGCTGATCAATAGCATTAATTAACGGCTTCGTTTTAACGGCACCCCGCAATCCCGTTAGATACCGCTGTCGACCTCAGAAATCATCTTCTCCCGTCCCCCGTCCCTCAGTAGCCATGGAAATGAACGGCGCGTGGCAGGGGCCATAAATCAGGAAATCCAATTTGACCATGAGCTCGAGTACTAACAGTAAAATATGAGCGCTAACACAGCACACAGGTAGATCATCCCATATTGGGAATGATATTATTTATTTATGATGAAAAAAATGAACAGAAAGTTTACATGAGTGCTTTATTCAACTTTTTCAACATAATTTGTGGAACTGTTTGAAATAGATTGTACACATAAAATTCAGTTTATTCATCATGAGAAGTACAGAGCCTGTGTCTTCTGTGGCTCTGTGGAGCTTTCTAAAGTAAAACCCCTGATGGTGACGATGATACCATCAGGTGATCTCCGTCTGGACTAGAGAAGTCAGAACAGAAAGCCTGTGTTGGAAACTGTGTGGAATTTGAAAGATGAGAACATTTGTAAGGCAGGGAGGGTCTAATAAAAAATAAAAAAACATGATCAAGTTTCATTGTGGGAATTGTAGGATCCAGGGTATTTAGAGTGTGACCCAAACAAGGAACTACAAGTCATTTTGTCTCAACCTGTGCTGCTTTGATTTTGACCATTCTCATTTTAATCAAGCCCCCCGACTTTATGGGAGTGAAATACTAAATCACTGAAGTGGCCCTTTAAGGGAGTTTCACTTTTCATTGGGATAAAGCAGCATTTCTTTAACTTTTCAGACCATGCAGCACTATGTACCAAGTCAAACTTCCCCAGTAAGACTTTCTACTGCAGAAACCAACAATGTATCAACAACAGAGCCCCCTCCCCTTTAAACAGCCTTTGCTGTTCTTCTGGCCCTGTGACGGGAAATCCCAGATTGATGTAGTAGTAGTAGGTAATATGTTTTAATTTTATTGCTAAAAATGGTGCCGTTTGGCAGCACAATTGCCAACTCTGAACTGTCAGCGCCAACGTTGTCACTTGCCTCTGGACGGTTTTTCGGACCCTGAAGCCATTTCAAAATTCCACTGAGTCTGCTTAAATAAACAACGAGGAGTCTGAATCCCACTGCGTTTAGCTAACGCTAACGTCACTAGTTCACAATATGTCTTCACATCATGTCTTCACCAAAATTGTAATATTTACATAATTAACAAATCATTGTAATGTGATGTGTAAATGTCATAAATCAAATGACAAAGTCTTTGGTTTTAAGTTAAGAACTTGAGCCAGTTGGAGAGCAGTCAGTTTGGGAATCACCTGGAAAGAGTATTTTATCAATCAATCAAGTTTTATTTATATAGCCCGATCTGTCTCAGGGGGCTTTACAGACTGTACAGCACACAACCCCCTCTGTCCTTAGACTCTTGCAACACACAAGGAAAAACTCCCCAAAGAGAAGAACAATTTTCAGAAATAAAGTTTGAATGAAGGATTTTTGCCACTGGACATCACTGTTTTCCCACTTTATTTAACACTACAACACCAACAGATCTGCTGTGTGTCATAGTGAGTGTGTGTGTGAGTGAGTGAGTGTGTGTATGGGGGGGTGGGCTGTGCTCTCTGTGCTAACCAGCCTAGCTGCTGCTGCCAGGGATGCTAGTGTGTGGGATTAATAATGGACGCTTTTTGAAATTATTATTATTCCCAAAATGCTCTTTTGTGATTTGCTTTGAAGGGCGTGCATGTGAGTGTGTGTGTGTGTGTGTGTGTGTGTGTGTTAAGTGAGTAGGGGGAGGTATTTGGTGAAGGGGGTTAAGGGGGGGGGGGCTTGCTTGCTCATTTGGAGAGCTTTTCCAATTATACAATTAGTCAGGAATGTAGGCCAGCGGCCTTGGTGCTCCTCCTGCTCCCCGACCCTGCTAGCAAGTGCCCTCGCCTCACTTTGTATGTATCTGTTTCTTTCTTATTCGTCAAATAATACATAAATAGAAATAGACGTAAAAAAACGACACATATTATATGTAAGTGTGGATATAGAGTGGCATCAGCTCACAGTCCCAGCAGACGCAAACCGGTTCCCAGAGGAGCTAAGCTAACAAGCGCTGACCCTCTTTGTGAATTGGGTTGCGTGTGAACGACCATGGCAGCACGCTGTGGTGTTAATACATAAAGTCATGGGGTCGGGGCTTCTCTGATCAAATACTGTTTGTTGTGTTGAATGGCTTTTTTGTAAATCCGCCACCAGCTCCCACCAAGCTCCTAACCCCACCACGTCGGGAGAGGAGTGTGCTAGTGGGATAGCTGGTTTGGGATTGAACACACACACACAATGCTAACTACTTTTGATTCTTGGGACGGAGTGATATGATAAATTGATTTATGATGAAGGACAAATTGTTTTATAATTTGGCCCCTTTCTGATTGTCCCCTCACTCTTGCCTGCCTGCTACCGAGTGTGCCGCACTGGGTTTAATATGAAGCAACAACAACAGCCAAGTGCCATCTGTTGGCATGCAGATTTTCTGTAATCTCTCTTTACTGATTACAACAATGACTACACGAACCTCTTAAATAATTATCCCACAATGTAAAAAAAAGAGGAAAAAAAAGATAAATAATTATAATCATTAACTCCCACCAAGTCTGCCGCTCCTCCAGCAAATGAAGGCTGTCAGAGAGAGAGATAAAGAGAGAGACCGAGTGAGAGAGAGTTTTTCTTCTGCTGTGATGCCAATCATGTCTTATTTATACCAGTGGGGCAGAGTACCACACAGCAGTGACAATCTTAACCCGACAACATTCAAGAGGAAACTGTGGGAAAATTGACCCCTCTCCACCCACCACCCCTGCACCTTATGTTGTTCTTTTTCTGTCTTCTCCAGGAAAGAATCATCTGACACCATGTTGATATCTCCAGCAGCCGAATCAATGTCAGGTTCTGTTGTACATCACTCAGAATATAAAAAAAAGCTGCAACTTCTGTCTAGTTCCCGTTTTGTTTTTAACATTTTAACAACTGTTTCTCCACTCGCCTCAATAGTCCAAAATGCATTGCAGCCATGTCAGTTTCATATTATATTAATTGATACATTATTTTTGTTGCTGATGCATTACAGCGTGAGCAACATTTTGAGTAGTAGGTAATTTAATCTATAAAAATGCAGCTAATTTTATAAGCTCATCAATTGTTTTGTAAAATCTTAATATGCACAGTAACTATAAATGTCAAATAAATGTTGTGGAATAGAAGTATTAAGTGGTAAAGAATGACACTACTTTAATTTAAGTACAATGTTTCTCACACTGAAGTACATTAATACAGTAAATGTACTTAGTTACATTACACCACTGCCATAGACACACATCCACTGGAAGCTGCCTTTACCCTTTTTTCACCAGGTTTTATGTATGTGTGTGTGTGGGTGTGTGTGTGTGTGTGTGTGTGTGTGGGTGTGTGTGTGTGTGTGTGTGTGTGTGTGTGGGTGTGTGCGTGTGTGTGTGTGTGTGTGTGTGTGGGTGTGTGCGTGTGTGCGTGCGCGTGTGCGGGTCTGTTTATGAATCTCCTTCTCAATAAGTCATCTGTGTGTGTATGCGTCTGCAAGTTTGTGTGTGAGTGCTTTGTGTGAGAAATGGTGTGAGAATACGTCAAGTGGAGCATGTGTTAGCTCTGCTTCCAATATGAGGGAAATCTGTGCCACATACCTCCGATATGACACAAGCCAAAACGACATGACTCACCCATGCTATATTTGATTAATAAAACTACAGCTGGCAAAATGTGTTTCAAAACAGCAGATCATTACCAAGGCGCGGTTTGACTGCAGAAATGTAACATCGTATTATTATTATTAAGGTATGAAGATGAAATATGTGTGTGGAGCATCTGATACCATCCAAAATAATATCATCTGAATGTTACATTTTTAGTTAAATATGTCACTTTAGTGAGGCATATGTGAATACAGGGTGATCATTCAGATAGGCTCAGCATGTCCTGAAAAGGACCTCTGCCATTTCTCTGCTGCTCTGAATCTTATAATAAATGTTATAACGTGAATTTCCCAGTTTCAAGAGAAAAGGTTTCCATTGATTAGCACTTTACAAGCAATCCATTTTTACAAACCGGCTTGACCCCCTCGTCTCTTTCTCTGTTTCTGAGGAAGCCAACTCTCAGGACGATGGTCTATTACGAATTAAAAGAATATAGAGAAGTGAGAGTGGATGAGTAATTATTGGGAAGAGGAAGAAAGGAAGAGGAGCAATGTCGGAGAGACGCGTATGGATTCAAGGGGAGCGAAGACGAATGTGAGGCACCTCAGTCTAATTCCTGTCGACGACAACAATGGCGATGATGATGACACGCTGATTACAAACAACCAGGCGGGATGAAGCATCATAACCCCACAAAGCAGACATATCCCTCACTTGTACTTGTCATATGATCTCCCATCACTCACTGACACACACACAGACACGTACAGTACACACACTATAACAGCCCATCACCATGAGAGATGGGTTGGCCACGCTCCTCCAGCTCCAGGAATAATGGTTTGCACCTGTTAACCATGTCACCTCTGTTTGCTAATTGTCTCCTTGAGCTACATAGAGAGGAATTGACAGTTTTGTGGCTTTTTCACAGGCGGTTGGTGTGTGTGTGTGTGTGTGTGTGTGTGTGTGTGTGGGGGGGGGTGTGTGTGTGTGCGGGGGGGTGTGTATGTGGGGGGGTACTCTTAGTCAATATGTGATGAAAAGAATGAAACTTATTTTGCTTGGAGCAGCTCTATCGTTGGGTGGTTACTTCATTTTAATGACACATGTTTTACTTGGGTGAAATAAAATAAACAATGACGTTTCAGGGTACTCTATATCTTTTAGATTCCACAGGGAATTTAGAGTAGAGCGAAAGATCATTAGTATTTATTTGTAATGCTGTTGATTTGTAGTGAAGGCTCGATGTAAGAACCAAAGAAAAGTCCAGTTCCATCTTTGGGTGTCAATATATCTTCATACTCTGGCTATTGGTACTCAATTCCTAAAAGTCACATGGAGTTAATACATGTACAGTATGTGTTAAACTGTTATTTTTAAATGAATACTCTTTTTGTGATGTAAGTTTGTTGTATGTCCGGTTCTGGAGAAAGCTGCAAGCAGCAGTACCACAGGCCGAGCATTCGTTTTGCACATGCACTATATTTAATGAATGTCAAATTAATATGATAAGATAATCATCTCAATAGTTCTGCATCTGGACATCCAGTATCTGGAGCAAGTAGCTTGTGAAAATAAGGTTGTAAAACTAAGTAGGCCACATCTGTTATTTCAATGTGTCAGATACATTTAATCAACATTTCATATCTTCTGCTGCTTATCTCACGTTCAGGTGGTAGCAGGTTTTTAACATTAATTAGGCTTCCACTAAAAAACTGTAAAGTTTCATCAAAAGGTGAATGTTGAAAGCTAAACCTCAGATTCAAAAGAATTCTGGTTCAAAAAGTGAATTGGACACTGGGCCTCGAATCCCTTTAAAGGACCCCAACCCTACTAGCACTAGCACCAGAAACATGATTCAGAGCTGTCTATTTGGGTGACAGTTTGTGACATCACCAACATATCCTGCAGGTCTTTCTGCTACCAGAAGTGCAAACATATGTGGCCTGACACCCACGACAAAAGGATCCTCCACCGCTACCATGAGTGTTCATTTTCCAGTCTTTGTCCCAAATGCTATTCAACTGTCAAATCACATTCCTCTCCTAACATGATGTTCAATGTGAAAAGAGGTGAAACCAGAGAAAAAAACAATTATTAAGAAATGTCACGTTAGCATACTGTATGGTTTGTTATAGCAGCTCAAACAACATGGGCACAAATCCCAGAACATTTTTACAATTCTGCATGTTTTCCACGACAAAACAGAGATGCAAAGAGGCTCATGCATTAAACACAAATAATCATTTCAGCGATAGTTATACATATGTGCTTACAAAAAGCAAAGTTTCCACTTGCAAAGTTCAGGTTAACGTGGTGATATTCTTTCACCCCTACAACCAGTGTGTCAGATTTCGATATAGCGTGCATGCACATGAGCATACATTCATCCATTGTATGATAAAAGCTCAAGGGTTTTGATGCTGGAATGTTGTGCATTCATTTATCCGCTTGGCCGTAAATATTAAAGGTGATGAATGAGAATAACTAACTCTCCTCTATAACTTTGCAGGGCGAGCCACAGACCCACCAACAGATGCTGTACTGGGCAGCTCACGGGTAAGAATGTCTCGGCAGTGCGACTGAGAAGCATGGCACTGCTTAAGAAGTGCATGCTCAATTGACTTTCCCCGGATAAACAAAGATTTAAATGAAAACAAAAGATGCATGAGTGTGACAGACACCTTTAATATCCTCCCCTTTCCTGTGATCAATCGGTGTGATCGTACCTGTGTGACTGCCACCGCTCCAATGAATGCCGGATGTCAGGAAGAGCGCCGACAGCTCCACAGAAGGTGGGACGACAAGAGCCTGTAAACAAAGCACACACAGCAGGAAATTCACAGTCACCCGTATTTGAAGCTTGACAAGTTTGCAACACTGGCGACAGAAGAGAAATACCCATTAAACCCCACCCCCACATCTTTATTTTTTCTCAGGACTTCCTGTAAGGATGTGATGTAATTTGCACATCCATGTGTAATCAAACAAATGCCTGAACTATAACCACATATGTGTATTAATCTTTGATTTTAAAAATGTTCTTAGTACTATTCATTTTTTATTTTGACACTGTAATATCCAGTTCAAGAGGAGGGGGTTGCATACTAACATGGCCAAGGTAGTAAAAATGTTTGCAAAAAAAAACCCCCAAACAACAAAAAAACAAAATAGGAAGCTTTGTTCTCAGAAAACAGAAACATGTGAAAGGAGCCTACACAGCACAGCAGAGGATGTTATCTGATCCAGCCTTGAAGCCCCGCCGCTTAAAGCCAGAAAAATAATCAAGACGACTCAAAGTATGTGAAGTGAAAGACTGCCGCTCCCCTTTAAAGTGGCGTGTAACTCGGTGAGTGGCATTTAAGCTGAGGCCTCACAGAGAGAACATCGAGAAACCCACAGAAACTGACTTTGACTTTTGCTATAACTCATGATTCATGAAATTATACAGGATATATTTCCTAAACCGTAAAAAAAGTTTTAATGTTTGCTTAAGGTGGGAAACCTGAAAAGGTTGTATCGTTCTACGTATTGTTGAAGAAGCTATTTGATCCACTTCTACACAGCTGACTAAACTGCTCTTGATTTACATTTCAATTTTTTTGTGACATTTCAAACGTTTGCTTGAATCTGTAGACGTTTGCTTAGACGGTAATCTGCGAGATCTCGGTTTTGTATGTTTACCTTCAATCTTTAATACTAAACTTTCGATGCTATGTTGTTTCTGTACTCCGCTACCCAAAGATCACCTGTCAGTCACAGTGTGAGCAATACTGTCATTTCCTTTCATGAGTTTCTGTAGGCGGCGCTCTTTTTTCCATGATTCATTAATGCTTTACATTACTACTTAAAATTTTGACTGGCAAAGAAGTCCAACAAACTCTCATGGCTATTGTGGATGTGGAGAGGCAGCCAGGCGTGGAGAAGCTGGCTCAGTCCTAAAGCAGGGGAGGTGGGGGAGAGGGGGAGCACAGATGTGGAGGGTCTGCAGGAGGGCCACCCAGATCTACCCACCACTACTGTTTCAATGAAGCATCAAGAGTAAAACTCACACTCACATACAGGGAACACACACACACAAACACACGCGCACACACAAAGCCACGACATTGCCTTAAGTCACAATCTAAATTGGCTCCCAAGGGCACACCGACTACCTTGTTCACCAAAGGCATTGTGTATGTTTTCTGAGTGCTTAGCATATGCTGCTGTAACCTGAGATCCCTCTCTCTCTCTCTCTCTCTCTCTCTCTCTCTCTCTCTCTCTCTCTCTCTCTCTCTTTCTCTCTCTCCCTCTCTCACTCTCTCTCTCTCTTGCACGCACATACACATGTACACAAACACACAATGTTGCTCGAAGTTTCTCCGGTTTCTCCCTTTACGCATTTCCCATCAGGCCCTTAATTAAATTCAAAATAGTTCACATCTACCTATCAAACCATGTTGCACCAACCGCCCACCAGACAAACCTCGACAGAGACACAAATACAGGCGTGTGTTTGGAGGGGGGGGGGGGTGTAGAATGACAGGAGAAATTTGGATTCTTCTCAGATCACAAGCAATGAGGAATGTCACGTCTGCTTTTCATACTGCCATATCATATTGTAATAAAGATGTATGAAAGGTAAACACACAGATTTTCTCTGTCAAAAATAATAACGTATCAGGTGGATTTTCTGGACTTTGCGCGGGGGTTGTTTTTCCTTGAAAATTAAACATTTTCAAAATGATACATTATTGCTTTTTTCATGATCAAAACTGAATAGGGAGTCACGAAAATAGCTACAAAAAAAATAAACTACATTCAAAGGCAGATGAAGACAGGTTATTGTTCCTCCAGAGTGAAAGCGAAAGCTACTGACACTTGATCGAATCTTCTACATCTATGATTTGATATCAAGGCACACTGCAGAGTAATGAAAATAGCTAACATTTTAAGACAGTCTAACCTTTCCTGTGTTTACCTTATTAAAGAGTGTGTACCTTAACTGCTAGTGCAATACACATGGGGGGGGGAGAAACAATGTGTATAAAGCCGGCAGTGTTTAAGCAGGCGAACAGTAAAGTAATAGGCAAGAGCAGTGAAGTGTTGATTCTACAAAAGATGCGGGGGGAAAATTACACCTTAGTGCACACACACACACACACACACACACACACACACACACACACACACACACACACACACGTATGCATGCTCACACACACATTCCCTTCCCCTCCTCAATATACTCCCACAACACGGCCGGCTGCCTGGCAGCCGAAGTTAACATTTTCAGAGAAAATATTCCTTGCCTCCAATAGTCCGATGTAATTCATTTTCCATCTCTGTTCATTAATCATTGTTAAAATTAGTGATCCATTTCTTCCACTCTGCCATCTGCACTCAGCTTCCTAACAAACATGACACCTCAGCGCATAATAAAAGCTGACAGCTACGAGGAGGCCTTTCCAAATAGCTTTCTGCATATGTGCACCTCCACGACTTGATGCCGTTGTCAGACAAATGTAGATTATTTAGACCGCTGGCTGGAGAGAGTACACACACATGTGCATGCACTAACATATATGGACATATACGTTCATGTGTATGCATACACATATGTGTCCTGAGACTGTGCCGCTACAGTACATGTCAAAGAGGCAGACAAATCACACACAAATAATCTCAGAAGTCATAGTCACACACACAAAACAACAGATGTGCCTAATCTTGAATGGAATGTGCTAAAATCCTGATAAGGGAAATCTCCCTCGTACTTCAGGGGTAAAGTGTGGAAAATGAGGAAAAGGGAGGCATACAAAATATGAGCAATCGTGAAACCCAAGAGAGCGAAAGAAACAGAGACAGAGGCCTTAACATTTTGAAGTATCCTGTTTACTAAACCTACAATGTTTCTGCTTTAACCTCGGCAGGAACAGTGTTGTGTTGACTTTTCCATTTGCTTCCAGCAGCTGTGGCATTTGTGTGATACTGTACATCATGACTACACCCTCATCTTAACTCGGCTTTGCTAAGAGCTAATTTGGCTAAGAGGCAAGACAGTGTGGCATAGAAAGAGAGTGAGACAAAGGGGCCAGGCGATGCCCCTGTCAGGTCAGCCAGGCCTAATAAACACCTCTCTGATTTATGTAAAAATACCTTGATGGAAAGCTATCTACTCCCCAGATGCCCCTGCAGACATCAAGTATTCTTTAGGTGCTTAAAAACTGGAATTGTAGTCTATTTATTGCACACAGATTCAGTTTAATGAAGCATAAAGCAAGGATGCACTCAAAGAGCTGTGGATTTAGCTGCATGTCTGGGCTGAAGAAGTGAAATAAAACAGGATATTCTCATACACTGTTCGTGATTTGTATATTATCCACGTAATCGCAAAGAATAAAACGACAATGTAGGGAGGAAGTGGTCCAAAACAGCCCAGATCTTCACAAAGGAGAGCGCTGAGAATGTATTTATTTGACACCTAAGTAACGCTCCCCTAGATATTTTCACCCAAACCACGATCTTTTCCGAAACCTGACGAAGTTGTTTGCTGTGACGACGGAAGGTTCTTTTTTGATAAGACTGTAAGCATGTAACGAGGGGAAGATACTTGTTGCTGGACATTCGTAGGGTAACGCACAAAAAGATATCATAGGAACCGGAACCCAGGTCACCAGGTCACCAGGTCACCAGGTCACCAGGGAAATGTTTAACACTTTGCACTTAGTTATGATCATACTTTCTGTTATCACCAAATGACTTTGTCACAGGCAAAAATCATGAAAAACATATTAAAAACATTTGCCAAGAATACATTTGAATGGCACTTTCTCTCACACACACAAACACATAGCTTACTCACAGTACCTTCCCTTAGTCTCTTGTTAACACCCCCCCAAACTGTCTCTTCTCACATCCACACACATATGCACAATCTAACAAATACGCACACACCCACACACGTCCACACATACACACACTTAAACCTCAACAATCCTATGCTGCTGTAGTCCTCTGATTCTCTTCTACACACACACTCACACACACACACACGATCAGGATCCCTCCCTGGCGAGGTGTGTGTGTGTCTCTGCCCGAGGCACAGCACATTAATCTATATAATGCCCTCAAAGAGAAGGCTTTTTCACACCGCTAACTGCCAAGGACTACGAGGGGCAGCGGCTGAGCCATGATTCAGCTGTTAGCCCAACTGGCGTCCCTGCGCACACCCCTCCCAACACACTCACACACACACACACACACACACACACACACACACACATACACACACACACACACACACACACACACACACACACAATATGTTAGCAAGAATACACACATACACCCTTCGCTGGCAAGAAAGACAACACAACACCTTTGTGCGCTCACACAGGGACACACTCATCAACACTAGAGCTGGGGATCCAACCTCAATACTTTTCTGGTAAAAATGTGTCAAAAAGCTGACATTAATGATCAGATTCATACTCGTCTTAACTTATTACTACATCAGATAGTTCCCGATTTAAATGTGCAAATTGTAGACCTTATTGAATTCAATCTAAGTTCCTGTACAGCTGCGTGTGCTTGGATCATTTAACAATTGAGAAGTTAACTTCTTTGTTAAAATAAAACCATGTTTCTTTAGAAAACATGTTTCTGTTCCTCAATATAAAATATCAAAAAAAGTATTGTTATGGAATATGAATGGAGGTATTATGTCATCGCAACATTCAACCCTGTGAGCATTGAAGTAGTGTTGCCTGAGTTAAAGGTCCATGATTTTGATTGCATATATAAAAGTGTATACAGTCGCTGCAAAAGTCAAGAGAGTCCCACACTGAATGTTCAGATGTGACCAATGAAATTCAGAAAGCACCCGAGCACATAAAAGCTGTTCACTATAGTACCTCATTCACCCTCAGCCGACACCACAGAAGAAGACAGTTTACTGATGTTACCTTGCAGGATTTCTGGGCTTCACCGTCCTCATATTTCACACAGTAACCTCTTGCCAGTGTGTGAAGTTGCCCAGCGCAGATTTAATATTCATTTGTTGCACGGAGGGCCACAAAACAGACAGCCCAGAGCGGTGATTGGAGGGCCAGTGCTCAGAGACAGACGGCGAGCAGAAGAGCAGCTAAATCATCTTGACATTCACCAAGAAGTAGCCACACAGAAAGCTACTGCTGCTGTTAGTTCTCCCATCGACTAATTTGGTTCTACTTAACCCCTAAACACCCCGCGCGTGCACACACACACACACATACACGCACGCACACGCACACACACACACACACACATACACACACACACACACACACACACACACAAACACAGGCTGACACACACATATGCACACGCACAAGAGCACGCGCCTCACAGTGACACATTTAATTCCAGGTTCTCAGCACATCTGAATTACAGCAGGCTGATGAGGGAGAGAGGGCCAGGACCCTCCGGACTGATTAGCATCATTTAAGAAAGCCTTCCCTTTTTTCTGCCCGCATCAGTGACCTCTCTCTCCCTCTCTATCACTCTCTGCCACTCGCCGGAGCGACTCACCCACCTCCCAGCCTACAATATGGGTGGCATCCCCGCCAGCACAAGTCAATATGGAGCACACTCATTTACATCTAACACAGGAGAGCGACTCAAGTGCCTGCGCCTCTGGGGCCTTTTTATTCCTTCACGTATTCATAGACTTGTTAGCTTTAGATTCTGTTTTCTAAAAGTGTGGACAGAAGGACATAACTATAACGCATATATACGTCAGGGCGCCATATGATGCAGTTTTTTTCTGCGCGTGTAAAGTAAATAAGACAGAGTCTGTTTTATTTGCGCATATTTCCCCCCTTCTAAATTATATAAGCCTTGCACATGGCTTAAAATTTTGTAAAGCTTTTCTCAAAATCCTACTTATGGTTGCCATTCTGTGCCAAAAAGTTCATCTGGCCTGTAAATTTAAGCATGGATTACAAATATTCAAATCATGAGCTTACTGTTCAAATAAACATTTCCAACAGGGAGGGGAAAAGTTGCAAGGCATACACTTTCAGCATAATTCCTCCTCTGGCACCTCCCCTCCCCTCGCTCCTAATAAAACAACCACACACAAAAAAAAAGCAGGGAAGAGAAAGGGGTTGGTTAGGGGTGGGTAAGGGGGGAAACAGACAAGAAATGCAAAAACAAAAGAAAAAAAGTAAAAAGTTTCTTCATTTACCGTGCGGCTGGATAAACAGTGTTGATGAAATATGTAATTAATGTAATTGTAACCACCTATGCAATTACAGTGAGCCGGGTGGCCCCGGTACACCCTGCCATAGGACAATAGGGCACCTTATTACAGTTTTAAAAGGGGGAGGGAGGGAGAGAGGGTGAATAAAGGGGGGAAGCTTAAGCTGGTCAGCTGCTCACCACATGGTAGAAATAATAAGGACTGAAGTCACAATCATTTCAGCTTTGGTTTAGCTTTGCTGATCACCGGACAATACACATACCTGACAAACTCCTGAGCATCTAGGCCATATTATCTATACCATACATGATAAATGACTAAATACAATGAGTGGGACACATCTGCAGCAGTGGAGGAACTTTATGTATCCTTTACTTAAGTAAAAGTAACAATACCATACTGTTATAAATACTCCATTACATGTGATAGTCCTGCATCGACAGTGTTACTTAACTAAAAGTATGTCTGCAAAATGTACTTAGAGTATCAACAGTTAATGTGTTCGTGGAAGAAAAATGACCCCTGTGAATGTTATACTATCATACATTATATTACAAGATTATTATTGCTTTTGCATTAATGTTTAAGTAGCATTTTATTGTTATGGTCGGTCAAGGGGAAGCACTTTATATTCTGTTGGGTAGTTTAATTTGCAACACTGCATTCTATTTTACGAGTCGATCACTTTTTTTATGCAAAATCTTGATTTCATCGCTAACCTGTTTAAACCATGTATCTCCAAGAGCCATTACAAAATCCCCCCCCCCCCCCCCCCCCCCCCCCCCCCCCCCAATATGCAAATGTATTTTCAGCTGTTTTAATCAACTTAAGAAGTTCAAGGAGGAATTTCTCAACACATGACAGAACATTCAAACCTTTACTTTTCCTGAAAAAAGTGGAGATACATGGTTTTCATAGTAAAACAACAACAACGACAACAGCTGTCACATAAATGTAGTGGGGTAACATATTTCCTTCTGTCTTGTTGTGGACTAAAAGTGACATGAAACAGAAATATTCAAGTACAAAAGGCTCAAATCTGTACTTAAGTACTTCCCACCACTGGTCATGTCTGTTAGGACTCGATCCAAAGCATTTACACTTCAATTTCAATATTTTGACATTCTTACTGACAAAACCTTCGGCTTTTACACAAACCTGCAAACACCGTATGCAACCACCAAAAAGGCTCAGAATAAAACCAATCCTGGTCCCATGTATACACAGCTACAATTCATGGATGAGGACAAATGTAGCGTCAGTATAGACAAACACGTTGTCACCTGGGTAAAGACATGTCCACATTTGGGTTAAGGTGCAGGCTGCTACCCAGGCCCGCTCACACTGACAGCCGGTGTTATCCCAGGGATTAAAATAGCCTCTTCTCTGCTACCCGACCCTGCCCAGCATTAAAGTCTTCCACATTTGCAAAATTGCAAACAGATGCAACTCAAGTACCTGCAAATAATCTGCCAAGACCAATTTCAAAAGGGAGATTTCAGAATATGTGGGAGTCATTAGAGGGAGTATTATTTCAGCGATGAGCGCAAGAGGGCCAGCCGCGGATCACCCAACCAGATGGGTTCTGCTGCCTTTTATTCAGGAAGAAAGAAGCCGACGTGTTCTTCATCTCCCCCATTCCCGTCAAATGAAAATATATAACTTGTATGAAACAATTACGGCAGAATATTGGAAGTTTCAGAAGCAACCAAAGAATGTCAAATTTCCTTTCGAGTTTCTCAAAACAATCTTTTCATCTTCTTCCCAGTGAGGATGCTTTGGGATGGGGGCTGAGGAGGGGGGGCCAGGGGGGATTGCCGATGTAAACGAGGATACAGACACAGAGATCTGAGGCTCTTATTGTTTTGTATTGAGTGTTAAATATGAAAAAGAATTAAAAGGTAGACGCCTTAAAAGGGGCCTGTGGCGTATGTAAATGCAATATGTTTCAGAGCCATAATTTGCAACTGCTGCTGTTGTTATTTTTCAGACGTTTATCTGAAGTTTCTCTGGTCGCCTCAGTGCAGCTTTAAAGAGACGCACAACAAAGCGCTCACCAATTAAAGACGATTTTAACACCAAGAACTGCAGCAAACTTCATTAGATTCTCCATCCAGCCGCTGACAAAAAGCCTATCAAAATGCATCTTTTAAGCGTCGGTAATGAATAATGTATAATCAAAACACACATTTTTCTTTATTTCTCACACTAGCCATTCACAACATGTACCAGCCCTTATAACAAATGAAATGTTTATATCAAATGGAATTTGATTAGGTGACTGGTTATTATTGCTAGTAGGGAAGCAGAATAACAATCTAAGGCACTTTAAAAAATGATCAAAATCGCCAAGCCCTTGAAACAATACACATTCAATCAAATTCTTCATAATTGTAACAGTAGGAAGCATTTTAGGCATTCCACCCACAACAAACAGGCTTTGTTCTCCTGTTATGAGAGGCAGCGAGGGGACACAATCAAGTGCGTGAGAAAGCCAGGAACGCAGGATTTCAAGCAATTCCTCCCTCTTTCTCTCTTTCTATGACCCCCCCCCCCCCCTTTCTCTCTCTCTCTTTTTTTTTCAGGGTCGCCCATATTATTTGCTTCCTGTCTCATTGTAGCTGGCAAAAAGAGAATTTGGTAATTGAGTGGTACAGAACATGTGCCCTCCCTGCTCGCAGATGACAGATGGATTATAAAAACTTCAAAGGCGAGCATTTGGAGCACCAGGGGAGAGATGCTAGGTATTTGAACTATCATTCTTTACCCAGGAGACAATGACTGCCTGACATGGTGCATACATCAAGGAATAGTGCAACGGCACAGACATAATCCAACACACACACCCTTCCTTTTACTTCTTTTCTATCTCTCTTCCTCTCCTTCTCCCTCCCTGTGCTATATATTTAACATCCTGTTCTGAGCAACTTTGCGCGCCGCCAAGCTCAGGAACATTAACAAGTAGGGGGTAATGCTGAGAGGAGGAGGCACTGGCAGGGGAAGTAATCTTATCTTTGCATTTTTCTTTTTCTCGATGCGTTACCTTTGTGGGCTTTTTTTGCAGCTCTCTGGGTTCAAACTGCGGTGTCTACTTTCCCCTGGTCGGTAAAATAATCAGAGTCTCGCTCTAACTGTGGCTTTGTGTTTTTTAAAAGTACAGCCAGATTAGCAGGCCTTGAGGAAAACTGTAAGCACTACTATACCGTAAGTGAAGAGGAGAATGGTGGGCGGCGACGCCTGTAATCATCTTATAAGCATGATTTATGAAAAAGGCCATCTGCTTTGCCTTACTTAAGCACGGAGGCAACCTTTAATAATATAGGGACATGAGGAAAGGAGGGGACAGTGGGGGGTGAGTACAAACGGGAGGGGAAAACTGTTCGACACAATGACACACACACACACGCAGACAATGATCTCAACAAACTGATAAAACCAAATTCTCCCTCTTCCTGTCTCTTCAGCATTCAGCCATTAGTTCAGATCGCAGATAATCACCATTGACCTCTCCTGTCACCCCATTTAACCCCGGCCACTCCCCTTGACCCTGAAGGAATTAGCAGCCTCACTGTAACACACAAACACAGAGACACACAGACACACACACAACTCACAAACTACCTTGCAGACCTGAGAAAAAGCTTCCATACTTCTTCACACGAAGAGTTTATTACTTCAGCTTTCATGACTCTGTCAATGTTGCTTAAAGTGAATCCAAAGACAATAAGTCCAGTATATGATTCTTACACGACTCGTTTGCTCTATAAAATGTACAAATTTGCAAAGAAATGTCCATCATAAGTTTAAAAAGTCCTTGTTGAAATATTCAATCTGCTGGTTTTGTCCAACCAACGGAGATAATCAGTTTGGTAAAAAGGTAAAATAAGAAAGCAAAAGATAAACCAGTGAACCAGTGACTTTTTGTTTCAAAACTGACGTAAACAATTATGATTGAAATCAGATGAATTTTCTGACAATCAACACAATTGATTTAGGATTATTTAAATCAGAGAAAAGCAACAACTTCTAACATTTAAAAAAGTAAACCCAGCAACGGTTGGATATGTCTACTGGAGAGATGATTACATTATTGATCACTAAAATTGTTGCCACTCATTTTATCAGCATTACTTTCAGCCATTGTTCAGAGGGACATAAGCTGTTGAATTCCTTAATTATATCCTTAAATTCCAATACGCAAGGAATGAACTGAAACCAGCTAAGAGATATCATAACACTTTTTACACACGATGAACAAGAGCGTCTCAAAGTGCTGATTGGCATTCATGCCCCAGCAGCTGCCCTTTGGCCTCGCTGTGACCTGGAAATGGCTCCCGGCGCGACCTTAAAGAGCGACGGCAGCAGCGTTGGGAAGAGATATCTGTGGGGATGGGGGGGGGGGCTGGTATCATAATGAGGCCACCGTCATATGCTATTGTGCTACAAGCCACATACACACAAACACACATGTGCATATAGACGGTCACACACGCCCCTCCCCGTGTGGTCACCTTTTCAGTGTCCATCAGGATTGTCGGCCTAATCCTCGTCGGATCATCTCATCAATGCCTAGGCTGTTTATGTGTAATGGATCCCATCTAACTCCCTTTCTCCCCCCCCGCCCCTGTGCGCCCCCTTTGCCCCCACCCCTGCCTCCAGGTCTCTCAACAATACCCTCCTCCCTCAACATAACCGTTCTCACTGCTCCTCAAAGAATTACACCAACTTTTTTATTTTCTTACTTTCTCTTTTTTTACAAATAAGCTCCTCTGATCTACGTCTAGATGTGCACTGAGTAAAAAGGCATCGGATTTATCTGTGTTTAATGTTACGTGTGGTGACTCTAAAGGGAAGAACAAACTGTGTTCTAAATACGGCGGGAAATAAATCCATCACTTTATCCCCAGTAGTCAGTGTATGTTCTGCGATATTTTATTTTCTAGACTGACTGAAAAATGATGTTGATGTGTCAGTTAAAAAGTGCATCTTTAAAAAGGAAAATGTACTTGGTGATCTAAATGTGCTTTTAAAGGTTATAAATTCAACACATAGAGGGCAAATTGATTTAATTATGATGTTCAATTAAAGCTGCATAGCGATCCTTAGGCTTTAACACAAAACATCTGTATTTTTATGATTGTGATGTGTTCCTACTTTTCATACCACACAGTTCAAAATAAATTCTAGATTACTGGTCCGCTGCATTATTTTCCTGAAAAACCTGTCATGGAAACTGAATAATCATTTGTCTTTCCACCCTTCCCATCCTTCCTCACTATCTTCATCCTCCTCCTCCTCCTCCTCGAAGCCTCGCAGCATGTGTAAGCAGAAGCGCACGTGCTCCCTTCGCCCTCATTACTAGCTAACTACGCTCTTTGATTAAAAGCGTGTACAGAGAGGAAGACAGAGAGAGAAAGAATGAAAGGAGAGAGAGGAAGAGGTGGGGGGAAGAGAGGAACAGGCCGAACCTCCATAATTAAGATCACTTCACAGATTACCTCCGGCAACAAAAGCGCGGCAAGCTGCCGCCCGCAGCCACAGAAATTGGATGAAAAAGGGGTGTTGAGGAGGAGACTGACCTCCGCCGCTCTCCACTGGGCTCCACACGAACACAAGCCTCAGCTGGATCAAATGCCCCTCCCAGCAGTAACTGACACACATAGACACACACGCGCGACAGGTACCGGTACATACTGTAGAGTCAGAGAGACGGCGAACTGAGGAAAAGCACACTTCTTACAGGGAGAAGCAACAAACACACAGAGGACTGTTCGCATTGTATTACAGTCCACAAAAACACACGGACACACGTGTCTGCTTAGTACATTGAGATCCATCCACTGGTGAAGAGCATTACTCTCCAGAGATGACTAAGTCTGAAAAACTCCTGTGAGTATGAGGCCACATTTACGTTATTTTAATTATAGGACATAATTGCCAAGATAGCAATCAGTTACAACTTATTTAAATATTCAAGAATAACTGCAACTTAAACTTTTAAAGTGGTGTATTTTAAAGTGGTGTATTTGCTGGCATGTTTGTTCTTGTGGGACACATCATTCGTATCGCTAAATTGGAGCTACAAAAAAATCCCAAAATATCTGGTTTAAATCAACACCAGGAGGCTGATAGGATGTATTTTTTTCCTCATTTGAAAGCTAGTTTTTTACCATAATTCTAATATGATGGCATTACAGCCAGGATCCTGTCACCAACAGTGACCAGCCGTCCAACCAACCCTCGACTTCTTTTCTGTGTCTACTCTTAGTCTCTGAGGTCTTTGCCTTCCCTCTGTCAATTTCCACATCCTCACCTGCAGTGTTCACCTTGTCCTTCTCAGTTCACCTCTCTCCCACCCAACAAACCAACCCTGATCTCCAGTGAGCAGGGGGGAGGCCATTTACTCTAATCACAGCGATCCTGCAAGAGCGCCTCAAAGCCCTCGGGGGTTGATCGGCAATCAGAGAGACGGAAACTACGAGTGAGACGGAGAGAAATAAACTCCACCTCAACTTCAGATTTGTGGAGCAAACCTCTCCCGAAGCCCTAATCGGAAGCAGCTCTGGCATGAGATTGTCCTGTTGGTGGGTAGGTGTTGGGGAGGATGTGATCACAGAGTTAAAGGTCTTCCTGTGACAGACTAAGTTCTGCTTAAGGGGTCAAGGACAGTTTGAGTCAAGACAGGAAGGCGGCAATAGGTGTATAAGTTACTGTACTGTGGTACAAAATGGGAGCATATCTATGTTCTCAGGGTTCGATGTTCCCCAGCTTAATATCCTCTTAATAGGACACATTAAGATCTTTTTAAAGATCATATGCCCTCAGAAATGTTTATCCCTAGGTCAAATGTTCAATGTAAGTTTCCTTGGGTCAATATGTTAAAATCACCAGCCTACAGCTTAATGCCTACTGATGTTGTACTCATTAAAACCTGAGCACTCAAATTTGCCGTCTGGACAGTTTTCTGGACTTTTGAAATCTTCACCGTGGCTGAACAGATTTTTACCATTCAAATTGCATTTGACATACCCATCTGACTTTGTTCTTTTTGCAACCTTAACTGCGAAGATATCCCTTACAATGTTTGTTTATATCAAGAGACAAAACAGAAAAAAAAAACGTGTATGCATTAAAGTAGAACAAGTACCAGGAAGCCGCTTTGAAGAGCCGAACATGGACTCCAAGATGAATCAAATGAAAATGCAAGACTTTGCTCTGAGATGACGGAAACACATACAAATGTTCTACGCTCTGGGGAAGTTTTACAAATATTGAACCGTCATGGTTTAACAAGACTAAGTGTCAACAGCCTCGCTGGCGGCTATGTGAGGTTGTACAAGGCTTTGAGCTCAACGCTAACATCGGCATGCTAACATGATCACAATAACATTGCTAACATGCTGGTGTTAAGGCGGTAATATGTTCACCATGTTGATTACCACTGAACACAACGCACATCATCTTAGTCCAGTAGGAATGTCAGTTTTAAGATAATTGGTCAGAAACCAAACTTTTGGAGGAATAAAAATGTTGACCTGATGATGGTGCCAGATTAAAACAACATCATTTTACTTGATCCTGAGGAGAGTGTGTGCCAAATTTCATGGCGAGATATTTACTCTAGACCAAATTGGTGGACCAAACATTGCAATCGCTCTATCCATAAACGGTAATAATTGACTGTTTGAGGTGTCTTCATTTTTACAGATGTCTCTTTTGTAACGGTGATCTGTGTGGAAAATGCTTCTAGATCTACGAGGTATTTTTTGCCGTAGTACCATGCTTGGTTATCGAGACATTTTGGGAGCAAGGCAGACTCACCATGCCACATACAGTGGCAAGTCGTCACTTGTATGACTTTCTTTTAACAATGTCACCGTATTCCAAAGATCTCAGCAATCTCTTTGGTGAGTACAGTGTTGTCATGACCTGAAGAAACGGACAAACCTACAAAAACAAAATCCAAGCTGTAATAAACCTGAACTATCCTTTAAAAGGTCACGTACGGGCCTGTTATTTGGTACAAAATTGAGTTACTATTTTACACTAGGACAGTTCAAACTGAGAAATAAGCAAGTAAGAGTTCGATGTCCTTTTGACTATTCTTTCTCTATTGAGGTGCGTAGAGTAGCAGAAGTTTAGAAATAGCATCTGTTCAAATTGACCCCTCAGTTTTCGGGACGCACATTGTGAACGGGTGAGCAGACTGGAAGTGTGAACTCACTTCCACCCTTCCAGCGCTCAACCACACCATGGATGAAAAATGCAAAAATACCCCCCCCCCCCCCACTCACATACACACACACTAACTCTGTCTGTGCAGATCTGACAGTACTGTTTACCAAAGCAGCCGACAGACAAGCTGAACAAGGGCCCGGGCCACAGCACTTCCACTTAACTCTCTCCCCATTACTACGATTGGTGTGAACGACACAACAAAAGAGATGAAATCCTGAGGCGAAGAAAACAACTGCAGCTCACGATCAAGAATAATAATAATAACAAAAAAGACATGGATCAAAACAAAAGAGAAAAAGGAAGACAGGGAGGAGGTGGTGGGGGCTGGAGAGAGAGAAATTGATGAGGTGGGCCGTTTGAAAAAAATATTAAAAAAAGATGATTTGAGAAAATTGTTGAAAATTGCGGGAGATCTGTTAAAGGTTTCTTTTTCAGCAGGGGTGGGAGCATATCTTATGACTTAAAAGAGGTATTAAAGGAAAGAGTCAGGCGCCGGGGGAATTCTCCCATGTCGGAGAGCTCTCTTTTTAAATTCAACCCCGGTAATAACGCAGATAAATAATAGATAAATAGTATTTAGCTCCCACCTTGAACAACAATTTCTAAAGTAGTTCATGAAAGACTGACAGCTCTTGGCGAGCAAATGCACTTACACAAACACACATGCTCACATGTGTGTGTGGGCGCATTAAACACAACACCAGGTGGGATCGACTGATTGTTTTTTGAGTGTGTGCATGTGTCTGTGTGTGTCGGTGCATGTGTCTGTGTGTGTGTGTGTGTGCATTTGTGTGTGTGTGCATGGACAGAAAATAGAGAAACAAGGAAGAGAAGGAAAGATCAAACAATTTGGAAGAATTTCTTTTAGTTCTCATGTATCATTAGTGGTTTCCTCAGCAACTGATGCTTATTGTTTTGCCTTATTTGGGAAAAAGGTGGTGCAGTTTTTTTTATAACGCTGGAGAGGATCTTGCTTAAAATAAAATGAATAGGAGACTCATATGATTTGTGTACAGTACCTAAACTTGTCTAATATTCTCTGATATTTAACAGAGGCCTTTTGCTGTCTTACGGTAATGATGTTCAGGAAAATAAAAAGCTTAAAAAAAGACTTGTTTGTGAATATCCTCTCCTCAAATAAGGGCAAGAATAAACATGTATATTTACCTTTAAAAAAAAGCACAGTAGAAAGCCTTACTTTGCGTCTCATGGCAGCTACGCCTCAGAGATGTGGTGGCGGCTGCGCCAAGCGTTTACACAAGGCTGTGTGTTTAAACGCCTGGAATGCTCATTTGCCTTTTGGGTTTACTTATTTACTTTTGCATAAATGGAGAACAGTAATGTGGTATTAAGGAGCTTCTCAGGGGGAAAGTTGTGTGTTTTTTAAAATGCAGGCTTTTTTTAAATGCTCCCTCAGTTTGCTGTATTAAGGAAGGTTGATGATTAATGCAGCATAGATCTAATTTCTCTTGATTAAAAAAAATGAATTAGAAAAATAATGCCAGACATGAGATGTGCTCAACCTCTACACTCCGAGACACACACACACACACACACACACGCACACTCCCCCCTCCCTTGCTCAAAGTCATCAGATACAAAATGAGCATCCAGGCTAAAATGAGCAACGAATAATCACAAAATTCCCAATAGCCAAATATAAAATGTAAAATGACTGCCTTGATCAACTAGAGCCCAGTAATCTTTAGCACCAGCCACAGCTGTACCACCACTACTGTCACTTGAAATAAAAACCTAAACCTTTCAGGGCTTTCGATTGAGTCTTTAATTCAGCCTGATGTGACATTAAAACCCTTTGGTTGACTTCCACTGGCTGTGACAAATGTACCAGCGCTTAATAGAGGTGTGCAGACAGGCCGGCATTTCAGTGACTTTTATCAAACCGAATTTATCAACGCAGGCTCCCAGGATCTGTGGCAGCAGCTTGTTG